>NC_088237.1:24012687-24087687 GCF_036934945.1 Oncorhynchus masou masou
AAGGCCTTCTGATTGAAGATTTTGTTTATCATGCATCAGTTTGAACAATTCCTTAGCTGGTTTCATCAAAACATACTGAGTGATTAGTCAATATTACACCAGGCTCTCAGGTGACCAGATCAGATCCATCCCAATACTGATGACAGCTATAGGGCTTCAGGCCCAACTGCACATCCAAACACATTTATTCCCAACCGGGGCCACCATCCTACAAGCAACATCCCTCATTTAGGAATATTACATCCTCAGAGGGGGGAGGGGAGGGGACGGGGGGAGGAGGAGATGACACCATGGTTACATAAACACACTTCTAAAAGCACTAGGCCCTCGACGACCAGCTTCAAAGCCCTTTGGCTGTGAAGGCCCCATAGAGAGAGAGAGAGAGAGAGAGAGAGAGAGAGAGAGAGAGAGAGAGAGAGAGAGAGAGAGAGAGTGAGAGATAGAGATTTAGACAGAAAGCAAGTGAGAGAAAAAGAGAGGAAAAAGAGCGAGAGAGAGAGAAAGAAAGAAAGAAAGCAATAGAGAGAGAGAGTAGCCACCCCCATGTGCCTGATCATAAATGAGTGATGAGGATTAGTGCCTCCTGTATCCAGGAGGCTGGGGCTGACATGTGGCACATTTCCATGCATCCTAAAACCCTTAATAATGGGTTAATTGCATCTTGTTCCATGTTTTATGAGACTGGTTGCCAGACGGGCAGACACTTCATGTTACAGAGTGGGAGATCGCTTGAGCAGCCTCGTAGTTTTAAACGAGTACCCTAGCCATGCGCCACGCAACTCCTGCTCAACAGAAAGTATGAGAATTTACTTTAAGTTTGAGAATTTACTCTTAGAATTATGCTATGGTTATCAAAAATATACAGTGCAAAGTAACATATCTAATGTTATCCATAGGTATGCGTTGTGAAAATGACACTTTACCCGCAAAGTTCAGAGGTAGAAGTAACGAGCCAAAGTCGAAAAAGCGATTCATTATTTGGATTGAAAATATTCTCATTCTCAGAAAGGAGGAGAGAGAAGAAGAATACAAAGGGTAAAGGGTAATGCAGCATTACTGTAGGCGTGGTGATCATGCACTTCATGATCCTGAGGATTAAAGGGAAAAACAACGACCCGCCCTTTTCCACCAACGCCAAACCAAACGTAAACAACTTTCTGAAAACCAAGTCTGATCTCTGCTTCTGTAACCATGGTGACCTGGGTGAACGGGTTTGCCGTGGCAGAGGACTCGGACTGACACCTTTGAGAGTTGTGGTGGTATGGTGCCCACTCATGAGTCACACGTTTGCTGTCTAAGCAAATGGGACTACTGGGCAGACGATTGCTTCAAGACCAGCCAATCTAGCAGAGTCGCAGTGTTTGCTTGGGCAAGAATCTATCCAAAGGGAAATCAATTGAATGTTGTTAACAGTGTTCTGGAGTCACAGGTCTGTTGTGCTACCGAACAAACATGGTGGGACACATGCTCAATTCAACGTCCTTACACCTAAAAGGTCAAATCGATTTAGCACAATTCCTACCATATGACTATGTTACCGTAGCAACTATTGGGGTCAGACAACAGAAACTTTTATTTTCCAGAAAGACCTAGATTTTCTGTACAATTCCTTTCTGCTTCCAACCTTTTCCCTGCTGCTTTGGACAAGGAAGGGGGCTCACATCAACGCCAGAGACTTTCCTCTAAGTTGTCTTTTATGTAAGTGTCATTATTTCAAATCCCCCCCAATGCCTGGCTCAGTCATAAACAGAGCAGGAAGTCTAGCCCTCGGAAAACTGTTTTCTCTTCCAAGATTACATTGCAGCTGATTTGTGGACACATAAGTAAAGCTAAACACGCGTAAATCTTGCAGCTCCATAACAAAGGAAAATAAGATCTCAAAGATATTTTCCAAGCAGCCATGTGCATGACAAGGATACCACTCATACACATGAATATGCTATAGCTCTCAGTTGAAACTTTGAGTTGCGTGGATATTATTTTATTCACTATCTGTCAAATCATGTTTAGCATTTGTATTTCCCATGTCATTACCGCCCATATTTCATTCTCTAACCCAATCAAAATGTTACAGAGCAGACAGAAAAAGCCTGTAATAAGTTGTCCCTGGTGAAAAAAATGATAAACGCATCACTATATTGTGTAATCCTGAAATAGTCCAGCGTATCTTTATTGAGCCTCCCTCTTATCGGCGACCTTTGACCTGCTAGAGTCTAGAGAGCACTCATGCAGAGTTATGTCTGCACAGGAGTCCCACCCCAACGTTTCCCTATGTTTACGTACAGGGTTGGCATCCTTCAGTGTCAATAAACCTCTGATTAGATTCAAACGTCTTAATAATGACATGTTTTTTAATTTACGTTAAGGATTTTATGGACCTACCTTACTGAACGTTTTCTCCAGTGGAAGGTTTGCACCCGGGGAGAGTTAAAAAATAAATCTAATCTGCAATGTTGTTTCATTTCGTCTCTTAGCCCTTGTTTAGCATCTTGTTCAGCCTTTTATGTTGGGTGGGATCCCTTTGAAATGGCCAGGGGCTACATATTCAACGTGTACAGTGGGTATAGAAAGTCACCACCTCCTTTCAAAATGTTCACCTTTTGCTGACTTACAGCCTGAAATGAAAACACTTGAAATACACATTTTCCGTCTTTATTTACACACAGTAACCTACAATATCCAAGTGAAAAACTAAGTCTAAAAACCTGGTTCCACCAATATTTGGTGGAACAACCTTTTGCTTGAATTACAGCCATGAGTCACTTTGAATATGTCTCTAATAACTTTGCACACAGAGACTATGCAATATTTGCCCATTTTTCCTTGCAGAACTGTTCAAGCTCAGTCAAATTGCATGGGGACCGCTCATGGACTGGACTCTTCAAGTCATTCCCCAGATTCCCGATGGGAATGTAAGCATGGTGTTCTTTACTGAAGGCATGGTGTTCTTTACTGTAGACATGGTGTTCTTTACTGTTCTTTACTTTAGACATGGTGTTATTTACTGTAGGCATGGCGTTCTTTACTGTGGGCATGGTGTTCTTTACTGTAGGCGTGGTGTTCTTTACTGAAGGCATGGTGTTCTTTACTGTCGACAATGGTGTTCTTTACTGTTCTTTACTGAAGGCATGGTGTTCTTTACTGTAGACATGGTGTTCTTTACTGTTCTTTACTGAAGGCATGGTGTTCTTTACTGTAGGCATGGTGTTCTTTACTGTAAGCATGGTGTTCTTTACTGTAGGCATGGTGTTCTTTACTGTAGGCATGGTGTTCTTTACTGTAGACATGGTGTTCTTTACTGTAGACAATGGTGTTCTTTACTGTAAGCATGGTGTTCTTTACTGTAAGCATGGTGTTCTTTACTGAAGGCATGGTGTTCTTTACTGTAGGCATGGTGTTCTTTGCTGTAGACATGGTGTTCTTTACTGTAGACAATGGTGTTCATTACTGTAGACAATGGTGTTTTTTATTGTTCATTACTGTAGACATGGTGTTATTTACTGTAGACAATGGTGTTCTTTACTGTTCTTTACTTTAGACATGGTGTTCTTTACTGTAGACATGGTGTTCTTTACTGTTCTTTACTGAAGGCATGGTGTTCTTTACTGTAGACATGGTGTTCTTTACTGTTCTTTACTGAAGGCATGGTGTTCTTTACTGTAGGCATGGTGTTCTTTACTGTAAGCATGGTGTTCTTTACTGTAGGCATGGTGTTCTTTACTGTAGGCATGGTGTTCTTTACTGTAAGCATGGTGTTCTTTACTGAAGGCATGGTGTTCTTTACTGACCAAAATGGTGTTCTTTACTGAAGGCATGGTGTTCTTGACAACAGAGTGGGAGGCATGGTGTTCTTTACTGTTATAGACATGGTGTTCTTTACTGTAGACAATGGTGTTCTTTACTGTAAGCATGGTGTTCTTTACTGTAAGCATGGTGTTCTTTACTGAATGGTGCTTTATGGGCATGGTTTTCTTTACTGTAGACATGGTGTTCTTTACTGTTCTTTACTTTAGACATGGTGTTCTTTACTGAATGCATGTTGTTCATTACTGTAGGCATGGTGTTCTTTACTGTAGAAATGGTGTTCTTTACTGTAAGCATGGTTTTCTTTACTGAAGGCATGGTGTTCTTTACTGTAGGCATGGTGTTCTTTACTGTAGACATGGTGTTCTTTACTGTAGACAATGGTGTTCTTTACTGTAAGCATGGTGTTCTTTACTGTAAGCATGGTGTTCTTTACTGAAGGCATGGTGTTCTTTACTGTAGGCATGGTGTTCTTTGCTGTAGACACGGTGTTCTTTACTGTAGACAATGGTGTTCTTTACTGTTCTTTACTTTTAGACATGGTGTTATTTACTGTAGGCATGGCGTTCTTTACTGTAAGCATGGTGTTCTTTACTGTAAGCATGGTGTTCTTTACTGAAGGCATGGTGTTCTTTACTGTAGGCATGGTGTTCTTTACTGTAGACATGGTGTTCTTTACTGTTCTTTACTGTAGACATGGTGTTCTTTACTGTAGACAATGGTGTTCTTTACTGTTCTTTACTGTAGACATGGTGTTCTTTACTGTAGACATGGTGTTCTTTACTGTTCTTTACTGTAGGCATGGTGTTCTTTACTGTAGACATGGTGTTCTTTACTGTAGACAATGGTGTTTTTTACTGTTCTTTACTGTAGACATGGTGTTATTTACTGTAGACAATGGTGTTCTTTACTGTTCTTTACTTTAGACATGGTGTTATTTACTGTAGGCATGGCGTTCTTTACTGTGGGCATGGTGTTCTTTACTGTAGGCATGGTGTTCTTTACTGTGGGCATGGTGTTCTTTACTGAAGGCATGGTGTTCTTTACTGTAGGCGTTGTGTTCTTTACTGAAGGCATGGTGTTCTTTACTGTAAGCATGGTGTTCTTTACTGAAGGCATGGTGTTCTTTACTGTAGGCATGGTGTTCTTTACTGTAGACATGGCGTTTTTTACTGTAGGCATGGTGTTCTTTACTATTCTTTACTGTAAGCGTGGTGTTCTTTATTGTAGACATGGTGTTCTTTACTGTTCTTTACTGTAGGCATGGTGTTCTTTACTGTAGACATGGTGTTCTTTTTTGTAGACATGGTGTTCTTTACTGTTCTTTACTGTAGGCATGTTGTTCTTTACTGTAGGCATGGTGTTCTTTACTGTAGACATGGTGTTCTTTACTGTAAGCATGGTGTTCTTTACTGTAGGCATGGTGTTCTTTACTGTAAGCATGGTGTTCTTTACTGAAGGCATGGTGTTCTTTACTGTAGACATGGTGTTCTTTACTGTTCTTTACTTTAGACATGGTGTTATTTACAGTATGCATGGCGTTCTTTACTGTGGGCATGGTGTTCTTTACTGTAAGCGCGGTGTTCTTTTCTGAAGGCATGGTGTTCTTTACTGTAGACATGGTGTTCTTTACTGTTCTTTACTGAAGGCATGGTGTTCTTTACTGTAGACATGGTGTTCTTTACTGTTCTTTACTGAAGGCATGGTGTTCTTTACTGTAGGCATGGTGTTCTTTACTGTAGGCATGGTGTTCTTTACTGTAGACATGGTGTTCTTTACTGTAGACAATGGTGTTCTTTACTGTAAGCATGGTGTTCTTTACTGTAAGCATGGTGTTATTTACTGAAGGCATGGTGTTCTTTACTGTAGGCATGGTGTTCTTTACTGTAGACAATGGTGTTCTTTACTGTTCTTTACTTTAGACATGGTGTTATTTACTGTAGCTATGGTGTTCTTTACTGTAGGCATGGTGTTCTTTACTGTAGACATGGTGTTCTTTACTGTAGACAATGGTGTTTTTTACTGTTCATTAATGTAGACATGGTGTTATTTACTGTAGACAATGGTGTTCTTTACTGTTCTTTACTTTAGACATGGTGTTCTTTACTGTAGACATGGTGTTCTTTACTGGTCTTTACTGAAGGCGTGGTGTTCTTTACTGTAGACATGGTGTTCTTTACTGTTCTTTACTGAAGGCATGGTGTTCTTTACTGTAGGCATGGTGTTCTTTACTGTAAGCATGGTGTTCTTTACTGTAGGCATGGTGTTCATTACTGTAGGCATGGTGTTCTTTACTGTAGGCATGGTGTTCTTTACTGTAAGCATGGTGTTCTTTACTGAAGGCATGGTGTTCTTTACTGTAGGCATGGTGTTCTTTACTGTAGACATGGTGTTCTTTACTGTAGACAATGGTGTTCTTTACTGTAAGCATGGTGTTCTTTACTGTAGACATGGTGTTCTTTACTGTTCTTTACTGTAGGCATGGTGTTCTTTACTGAATGCATGGTGTTCATTACTGTAGGCATGGTGTTCTTTACTGTAGAAATGGTGTTCTTTACTGTAAGCATGGTGTTCTTTACTGAAGGCATGGTGTTCTTTACTGTAGGCATGGTGTTCTTTACTGTAGACATGGTGTTCTTTACTGTAGACAATGGTGTTCTTTACTGTAAGCATGGTGTTCTTTACTGTAAGCATGGTGTTCTTTACTGAAGGCATGGTGTTCTTTACTGTAGGCATGGTGTTCTTTGCTGTAGACATGGTGTTCTTTACTGTAGACAATGGTGTTCTTTACTGTTCTTTACTTTTAGACATGGTGTTATTTATGGTGTTCTTTACTGTAAGCATGGTGTTCATGGTGTTCTTTACTGAAGGCATGGTGTTCTTTACTGTAGGCATGGTGTTCTTTACTGTAGACATGGTGTTCTTTACTGTAGACAATGGTGTTCTTTACTGTTCTTTACTGTAGACATGGTGTTCTTTACTGTAGACAATGGTGTTCTTTACTGTTCTTTACTGTAGACATGGTGTTCTTTACTGTAGACATGGTGTTCTTTACTGTTCTTTACTGTAGGCATGGTGTTCTTTACTGTAGACATGGTGTTCTTTACTGTAGACAATGGTGTGTTCTTTACTGTAGACATGGTGTTATTTACTGTAGACAATGGTGTTCTTTACTGTTCTTTACTTTAGACATGGTGTTATTTACTGTTGGCATGGTGTTCTTTACTGTGGGCATGGTGTTCTTTACTGAAGGCATGGTGTTCTTTACTGTAGGCGTTGTGTTCTTTACTGAAGGCATGGTGTTCTTTACTGTAAGCATGGTGTTCTTTACTGAAGGCATGGTGTTCTTTACTGTAGGCATGGTGTTCTTTACTGAAGGCATGGTGTTCTTTACTGTAGGCATGGTGTTCTTTACTGTACATGGTGTTCTTTACTGTAGACATGGTGTTCTTTACTGTAGACAATGGTGTTCTTTACTGTTCTTTACTGTAGACATGGTGTTCTTTACTGTAGCACTTTACTGTAGGCATGGTGTTCTTTACTGTAGACATGGTGTTCTTTACTGTAGGCATGTGTTGTTACTTTACATGGTGTTCTTTACTGTAGACATGGTGTTCTTTACTGTAGACATGGTGTTCTTTACTGTTCTTTACTGTGGGCATGGTGTTCTTTACTGTAGGCGTGGTGTTCTTTACTGTAGGCATGGTGTTCTTTTGTACTGTTCTTTACTAGACATGGTGTTCTTTACTGTAGACATGGTGTTCTTTACTGTAGGCATGGTGTTCTTTACATGGTGTTCTTTACTGTAGACATGGTGTTCTTTACTGTAGACATGGTGTTCTTTACTGTAAGCATGGTGTTCTTTACTGTAGGCATGGTGTTCTTTACTTTAGACATGGTGTTCTTTACTGTAGGCATGGTGTTCTTTGCTGTAGACATGGTGTTCTTTACTGTAGACATGGTGTTCTTTACTGTTCTTTACTTTAGACATGGTGTTCTTTACTGTAGGCATGGTGTTCTTTACTGTAGGCATGGTGTTCTTTACTGTAGACATGGTGTTCTTTACTGTAGACAATGGTGTTTTTACTGTTCATTAATGTAGACATGGTGTTATTTACTGTAGCATGGTGTGTTCTTTACTTTAGACATGGTGTTCTTTACTGTAGACATGGTGTTCTTTACTTCTTTACTGAAGGCATGGTGTTCTTTACTGTAGACATGTGTGTTCTTTTGAACATGGTGTTCTTTACTGTAGGCATGGTGTTCTTTACTGTAAGTATGGTGTTCTTTACTGTAGACATGGCGTTTTTTACTGTAGGCATGGTGTTCTTTACTATTCTTTACTGTAGGCGTGGTGTTCTTTACTGTAGACATGGTGTTCTTTACTGTTCTTTACTGTAGGCATGGTGTTCTTTACTGTAGACATGGTGTTCTTTTTTGTAGACATGGTGTTCTTTACTGTTCTTTACTGTAGGCGTGTTGTTCTTTACTGTAGGCATGGTGTTCTTTACTGTAGACATGGTGTTCTTTACTGTAAGCATGGTGTTCTTTACTGTAGGCATGGTGTTCTTTACTGTAAGCATGGTGTTCTTTACTGAAGGCATGGTGTTCTTTACTGTAGACATGGTGTTCTTTACTGTAGACATGGTGTTCTTTACTGTTCTTTACTTTAGACATGGTGTTATTTACAGTATGCATGGCGTTCTTTACTGTGGGCATGGTGTTCTTTACTGTAGGCGTGGTGTTCTTTACTGAAGGCATGGTGTTCTTTACTGTAGACATGGTGTTCTTTACTGTTCTTTACTGAAGGCATGGTGTTCTTTACTGTAGACATGGTGTTCTTTACTGTTCTTTACTGAAGGCATGGTGTTCTTTACTGTAGGCATGGTGTTCTTTACTGTAGGCATGGTGTTCTTTACTGTAGACATGGTGTTCTTTACTGTAGACAATGGTGTTCTTTACTGTAAGCATGGTGTTCTTTACTGTAAGCATGGTGTTATTTACTGAAGGCATGGTGTTCTTTACTGTAGGCATGGTGTTCTTTGCTGTAGACATGGTGTTCTTTACTGTAGACATGGTGTTCTTTACTGTAGACAATGGTGTTTTTTACTGTTCATTAATGTAGACATGGTGTTATTTACTGTAGACAATGGTGTTCTTTACTGTTCTTTACTTTAGACATGGTGTTCTTTACTGTAGACATGGTGTTCTTTACTGTCTTTACTTGGTGTTCTTTACTGTAGACATGGTGTTCTTTACTGTTCTTTACTGAAGGCATGGTGTTCTTTACTGTAGGCATGGTGTTCTTTACTGTAAGCATGGTGTTCTTTACTGTAGGCATGGTGTTCATTACTTAGGCATGGTGTTCTTTACTGTAGGCATGGTGTTCTTTACTGTAAGCATGGTGTTCTTTACTGAAGGCATGGTGTTCTTTACTGTAGGCATGGTGTTCTTTACTGTAGACATGGTGTTCTTTACTGTAGACAATGGTGTTCTTTACTGTAAGCCTGGTGTTCTTTACTGTAAGCATGGTGTTCTTTACTGAAGGCATGGTGTTCTTTACTGTAGGCATGGTGTTCTTTGCTGTAGACATGGTGTTCTTTACTGTAGACAATGGTGTTCTTTACTGTTCTTTACTTTAGACATGGTGTTCTTTACTGTAGGCATGGTGTTCTTTTTAGGCATGGTGTTCTTTACTGAAGGCATGGTGTTCTTTACTGTAGGCATGGTGTTCTTTACTGTAGACATGGTGTTCTTTACTGTAGACAATGGTGTTTTTACTGTTCATTACTGTAGACATGGTGTTCTTTACTGTAGACAATGGTGTTCTTTACTGTACTTTAGACATGGTGTTCTTTACTGTAGGCATGGTGTTCTTTACTGTACTGATCTTTACTGAAGGCATGGTGTTCTTTACTGTAAGCATGGTGTTCTTTACTGAAGGCATAGTGTTCTTTACTGTAAGCATGGTGTTCTTTACTGAAGGCATGGTGTTCTTTACTGTAGACATGGTGTTCTTTACTGTAGACATGGTGTTCTTTACTGTTCTTTACTTTAGACATGGTGTTATTTACAGTATGCATGGCGTTCTTTACTGTGGGCATGGTGTTCTTTACTGTAGGCGTGGTGTTCTTTACTGAAGGCATGGTGTTCTTTACTGTAGACATGGTGTTCTTTACTGTTCTTTACTGAAGGCATGGTGTTCTTTACTGTAGACATGGTGTTCTTTACTGTTCTTTACTGAAGGCATGGTGTTCTTTACTGTAGGCATGGTGTTCTTTACTGTAGGCATGGTGTTCTTTACTGTAGACATGGTGTTCTTTACTGTAGACAATGGTGTTCTTTACTGTAAGCATGGTGTTCTTTACTGTAAGCATGGTGTTCTTTACTGAAGGCATGGTGTTCTTTACTGTAGGCATGGTGTTCTTTGCTGTAGACATGGTGTTCTTTACTGTAGACAATGGTGTTCTTTACTGTTCTTTACTTTAGACATGGTGTTATTTACTGTAGGCATGGTGTTCTTTACTGTAGGCATGGTGTTCTTTACTGTAGACATGGTGTTCTTTACTGTAGACAATGGTGTTTTTTACTGTTCATTAATGTAGACATGGTGTTATTTACTGTAGACAATGGTGTTCTTTACTGTTCTTTACTTTAGACATGGTGTTCTTTACTGTAGACATGGTGTTCTTTACTGGTCTTTACTGAAGGCGTGGTGTTCTTTACTGTAGACATGGTGTTCTTTACTGTTCTTTACTGAAGGCATGGTGTTCTTTACTGTAGGCATGGTGTTCTTTACTGTAAGCATGGTGTTCTTTACTGTAGGCATGGTGTTCATTACTGTAGGCATGGTGTTCTTTACTGTAGGCATGGTGTTCTTTACTGTAAGCATGGTGTTCTTTACTGAAGGCATGGTGTTCTTTACTGTAGGCATGGTGTTCTTTACTGTAGACATGGTGTTCTTTACTGTAGACAATGGTGTTCTTTACTGTAAGCATGGTGTTCTTTACTGTAACATGGTGTTCTTTACTGAAGGCATGGTGTTCTTTACTGTAGGCATGGTGTTCTTTACTGTAGACATGGTGTTCTTTACTGTAGACAATGGTGTTCTTTACTGTTCTTTACTTTAGACATGGTGTTATTTACTGTAGGCATGGTGTTCTTTACTGTAGGCATGGTGTTCTTTACTGAAGGCATGGTGTTCTTTACTGTAGGCATGGTGTTCTTTACTGTAGACATGGTGTTCTTTACTGTAGACAATGGTGTTTTTTACTGTTTTAATGTAGACATGGTGTTATTTACTGTAGACAATGGTGTTCTTTACTGTTCTTTTTAGACATGGTGTTCTTTACTGTAGACATGGTGTTCTTTACTGGTCTTTACTGAAGGCATGGTGTTCTTTACTGTAGACATGGTGTTCTTTACTGTTCTTTACTGTAGGCATGGTGTTCTTTACTGTAGGCATGGTGTTCTTTACTGTAAGCATGGTGTTCTTTACTGTAGACATCTTTACTGTAGGCATGGTGTTCTTTACTGTTCTTTACTGTAGGCGTGGTGTTCTTTACTGTAGACATGGTGTTCTTTAGGCATGGTGTTCTTTACTGTAGACATGGTGTTCTTTACTGTAGACATGGTGTTCTTTACATGGTGTTCTTTACTGTTCTTTACTGTAGGCATGGTGTTCTTTACTGTAGGCATGGTGTTCTTTACTGTAGACATGGTGTTCTTTACTGTAAGCATGGTGTTCTTTACTGTAGGCATGGTGTTCTTTACTGTAAGCATGGTGTTCTTTACTGAAGGCATGGTGTTCTTTACTGTAGGCATGGTGTTCTTTACTGTAGACATGGTGTTCTTTACTGTAGACAATGGTGTTCTTTACTGTAAGCATGGTGTTCTTTACTGTAAGCATGGTGTTCTTTACTGAAGGCATGGTGTTCTTTACTGTAGGCATGGTGTTCTTTACTGTAGACATGGTGTTCTTTACTGTAGACAATGGTGTTCTTTACTGTTCTTTACTGTAGACATGGTGTTATTTACTGTAGGCATGGTGTTCTTTACTGTAGGCATGGTGTTCTTTACTGAAGGCATGGTGTTCTTTACTGTAGGCATGGTGTTCTTTACTGTAGACATGGTGTTCTTTACTGTAGACAATGGTGTTTTTTACTGTTCTTTACTGTAGACATGGTGTTATTTACTGTAGACATGGTGTTCTTTACTGTTCTTTACTTTAGACATGGTGTTATTTACTGTAGGCATGGCGTTCTTTACTGTAAGCATGTTGATCTTTACTGAAGGCATGGTGTTCTTTACTGTAGGCGTGGTGTTCTTTACTGAAGGCATAGTGTTCTTTACTGTAAGCATGGTGTTCTTTACTGAAGGCATGGTGTTCTTTACTGTAGACATGGTGTTCTTTACTGTAGACATGGTGTTCTTTACTGTTCTTTACTTTAGACATGGTGTTATTTACAGTATGCATGGCGTTCTTTACTGTGGGCATGGTGTTCTTTACTGTAGGCGTGGTGTTCTTTACTGAAGGCATGGTGTTCTTTACTGTAGACATGGTGTTCTTTACTGTTCTTTACTGAAGGCATGGTGTTCTTTACTGTAGACATGGTGTTCTTTACTGTTCTTTACTGAAGGCATGGTGTTCTTTACTGTAGGCATGGTGTTCTTTACTGTAGGCATGGTGTTCTTTACTGTAGACATGGTGTTCTTTACTGTAGACAATGGTGTTCTTTACTGTAAGCATGGTGTTCTTTACTGTAAGCATGGTGTTCTTTACTGAAGGCATGGTGTTCTTTACTGTAGGCATGGTGTTCTTTGCTGTAGACATGGTGTTCTTTACTGTAGACAATGGTGTTCTTTACTGTTCTTTACTTTAGACATGGTGTTATTTACTGTAGGCATGGTGTTCTTTACTGTAGGCATGGTGTTCTTTACTGAAGACATGGTGTTCTTTACTGTAGACAATGGTGTTTTTTACTGTTCATTAATGTAGACATGGTGTTATTTACTGTAGACAATGGTGTTCTTTACTGTTCTTTACTTTAGACATGGTGTTCTTTACTGTAGACATGGTGTTCTTTACTGGTCTTTACTGAAGGCGTGGTGTTCTTTACTGTAGACATGGTGTTCTTTACTGTTCTTTACTGAAGGCATGGTGTTCTTTACTGTAGGCATGGTGTTCTTTACTGTAAGCATGGTGTTCTTTACTGTAGGCATGGTGTTCATTACTGTAGGCATGGTGTTCTTTACTGTAGGCATGGTGTTCTTTACTGTAAGCATGGTGTTCTTTACTGAAGGCATGGTGTTCTTTACTGTAGGCATGGTGTTCTTTACTGTAGACATGGTGTTCTTTACTGTAGACAATGGTGTTCTTTACTGTAAGCATGGTGTTCTTTACTGTAAGCATGGTGTTCTTTACTGAAGGCATGGTGTTCTTTACTGTAGGCATGGTGTTCTTTGCTGTAGACATGGTGTTCTTTACTGTAGACAATGGTGTTCTTTACTGTTCTTTACTTTAGACATGGTGTTATTTACTGTAGGCATGGTGTTCTTTACTGTAGGCATGGTGTTCTTTACTGAAGGCATGGTGTTCTTTACTGTAGGCATGGTGTTCTTTACTGTAGACATGGTGTTCTTTACTGTAGACAATGGTGTTTTTTACTGTTCATTACTGTAGACATGGTGTTATTTACTGTAGACAATGGTGTTCTTTACTGTTCTTTACTTTAGACATGGTGTTATTTACTGTAGGCATGGCGTTCTTTACTGTAAGCATGTTGATCTTTACTGAAGGCATGGTGTTCTTTACTGTAGGCGTGGTGTTCTTTACTGAAGGCATAGTGTTCTTTACTGTAAGCATGGTGTTCTTTACTGAAGGCATGGTGTTCTTTACTGTAGGCATGGTGTTCTTTACTGTAGACATGGTGTTCTTTACTGTAGACAATGGTGTTCTTTACTGTTCTTTACTTTAGACATGGTGTTATTTACTGTATGCATGGCGTTCTTTACTGTAAGCATGGTGTTCTTTACTGTAGGCATGGTGTTCTTTACTGTAGGCATGGTGTTCTTTACTGAAGGCATGGTATTCTTTACTGTAGGCATGGTATTCTTTACTGTAGGCATGGTGTTCTTTACTGTAGACAATGGTGTTCTTTACTGTTCTTTACTGTAGACATGGTGTTATTTTCTGTAGACAATGGTGTTCTTTACTGTTCTTTACTGAAGGCATGGTATTCTTTACTGTAGGCATGGTATTCTTTACTGTAGGCATGGTGTTCTTTACTGTAGACAATGGTGTTCTTTACTGTTCTTTACTGTAGACATGGTGTTATTTACTGTAGACAATGGTGTTCTTTACTGTTCTTTACTGTAGGCGTGGTGTTCTTTACTGTAGGCATGGCGTTCTTTACTGTGGGCATGGTGTTCTTTACTGTGGGCATGGTGTTCTTTACTGAAAGCATGGTGTTCTTTACTGTAGGCGTGGTGTTCTTTGGGTTGAAAGACGTAGTGGGTTTTCGCCAGACATACCTGACCACAGCACCTTTTGCTGCTTGGCATCGGAATCTAAAAATGTGCTTTTTGGCCAATGCTCAAATGAGACTTGATGTGCCTTTTTATGAGGAGTGGTGTTTTCTTGCCACCGTCCCATAGAGGCCAGAGTTGTGGAGAGCTTGTGGTGTTGTGGTCACATAACACATTGACCAGTCTTAAAATACCAGCCATTAAGACCTGAAGCTCCTTCAAGGTTGCCATTGGTTTCTTGGTAGCCTCTCTGATCTGTCTCCTCCTTGCTAGGTCATCCAGTTTGGAGGGACGGCCTGATCTATGCAGGGTCTGGGTGGTGCCATACGCCTTAACCACTTCTTTGTAATAGTCTTATCGGTGCTCCGATGGACAAAGCATTTGAAATCTTATCATATCCATCCCCTGACTTGTGCCTGTCCACAACTTTATCTCCTAGACCTTTTGAAAGTACCTTTCCGGCCATAGTGGATTCTTTGCTTTGAATTGCACTACAAGCAGTGGAATCCTCTATGAACAACTGCTTTTATTGCAATTGCAATTCTAGGGGCGGTTCACTTTTCCAATTAGGGTATTTTACTGTTTCATTTTCAAATAATATTCAGAGTATAAAAAATAAAAAATATATATTGTGGGTTACAGTTTGCAAGTAAAGCCTGAAAAAGCCACCTTTAATGTGTTTTCATTGCAGGCTGTAAGGCAACAAAAGGTGAACATTTTAAAAGGGGGCGGCGAGTGTCTCATCCCACTGTATAAAATTGCCCATGTATTAGCATATTTTAGCATATATGTTACAGTATACATTCGACTACAACCCACTATAATTTCCATGGACCTGTTTTTCTGACTCAAAGCTTAAAGATGAAAGATTACCCACTCCGCTTCTTCTCTGCAAGGATGTTGTGTGTTCGTGCCTCTTGGCGGGTAGATTCATGGCTAACCTACTTTCCCCCCAGGTGTGTTCTGTTGGCCTTGTGAAGCTCCTTGGGTAGAAAGAGAGGGAGGGTAGCAGCTCTTCATGGGGGTAATCCTCCCATCCCTTGGGGAACGGGTCCGTAGGGAGAAAGGGAGAGAGGAGACACACAGGAAGTTTCCCAAACATGACAGAAAAAGTCCAAACTAATCAGCAATGCTCATTGTGGCTCCACGCCAAGCTTGGTCACCACTGTGCAGACAAATGCCAAGAACGTGTGGCACTAATCTTTGGGTATTAGTATCCGTCTCTCACTCTCTCCATTACTCTTCCTTTAATTCCCCCTCGCTCACTCACTATCTATGCCTCTCTCCCTCACTGTGTCTCTCCATCTCCCCATCTCTCCAGCCCTCCCTTTCACTTTCCACTCATTTGATCAATATCCCTTGTCTCTGTCTCACTACAGGGATAACAGCCTGGTACCAGTTATTATATCTACCTCTATCCCCTTCTCTCTCACTCCCCAGACAGTAACACTAGCCTCCTCATCCCAGTCCTCCCCCCTCCTCTATCCCCTTCTCTCTCACTCCCCAGACAGTAACACTAGCCTCCTCATCCCAGTCCTCCCATCCCCTTCTCTACCCCAGTCAATCCCTCTCCCCCTCTTATCTCTCCCCTCTCCCCTTCTCTCACTCCCCAGACAGTAACACTAGCCTCCTCATCCCAGTCCTCCCACCTTCTCTACCCCTCAACACTCCCTCTTATCTCTCCCGCTCTCTCTCACTCCCCAGACAGTAACACTAGCCTCCTCATCCCAGTCCTCCCACCTTCTCTACCCCTCAACACTCCCTCTTATCTCTCCCGCTCTCTCTCACTCCCCAGATAGTAACACTAGCCTCCTCATCCCAGTCCTCCCCCCTCCTCTATCCCCTCTCTCTCACTCCCAGACAGTAACACTAGCCTCCTCATCCCAGTCCTCCCCCTCCTCTACCCCTCACACTCTCCCTCTTTTCTCTTTTTTCTCCCGCTTTTCACTCCCCAGATGTAACACTAGCCTCCTCATCCCAGTCCTCCACAGACAGTAACTCACTCCCAGATAGTACTAGCCTCCTCATCCCAGTCCACCCCCTCCTCTACCATCCCTCTTTTCTCTTTTTCTCCCTCTCTCTCACTCCACAGACAGTAACTCTCATACTAGCCTCCTCATCCCTGTCCTCCCCCTCCTCTACCATCCTCTCTTCCTTCCCTCTCTCTCCCCAGACAGTAACACTAGCCTCCTCATCCCTGTCCTCCCCCTCCTCTACCATCCTCTCTTCCTTCCCTCTCACTCCCCAGACAGTAACTCTCACACTAGCCTTCTCATCCCTGTCCTCCCTCTCCTCTACCATCCTCACTTCCTTCCCTCTCTCTTCCTTCCCTCTCTCTCCCCAGACAGTAACACTAGCCTCCTCATCCCTGTCCTCCCCCTCCTCTACCATCCTCTCTTCCTTCCCTCTCTCTCCCCAGACAGTAACACTAGCCTCCTCATCCCAGTCCTCCCCCTCCTCTACCATCCTCTCTTCCTTCCCTCTCTCTCCCCAGACAGTAACACTAGCCTCCTCATCCCTGTCCTCCCCCTCCTCTACCATCCTCTCTTCCTTCCCTCTCTCTCTCCCCAGACATTAACACTAGCCTCCTCATCCCTGTCCTCCCCCTCCTCTACCATCCTCTCTTCCTTCCCTCTCTCTCCCCAGACAGTAGCCCAGTGGTGGCTTCCCTGTCCCAGTGGGTGTAGAGCAGAGCAGTGTCTGTGCTGCTGGTACCGGGGCTTGGATTAACCCCCTGATATGGCTGATCTAGAGTTTGCATTTGCCACACAAATGGTTACTGTTAGGATTAGGGGAGGGGAAGCTGATCCTAGATCATTACCTAGCGGGAATTTCACCTTGGAGCTGGCATGGCTCACAGGTTCATTAGCACCTCTCCAGCAGGCCACATGATGCTTCGCATAGGTCATGTGAGTGACCTTGTAGCTACTGTGCTGCTAGGCTAAGGTACAGGTTAATGATGGCTGAGAATGGAAAGCTACCTTGTCCACAAAATGACCTGATATTCAGAGTTAGCATATAGCTCCTGTCCAGTTAGATTATTATTGCACAATATGCTGTAATTTAAGAACAGAAGGAAATATAATAGAAAAAAGAGCAGGAGTGAGAATCGAAGGCCACTTGGAAATACTTAAAGGTCCTCAATGGCTGAGCGTGTAATGACTGACTCAGGGTTGTGTAATATAAGGACTTCCTGTTTTTCTACGAAATAAAATGTTTCTCCCCTGTTTCTCCACCACAAAGCCAAATCATTTGATGGGTCTGCATGTTTGTCAATGTGTGTGTGAGTGTGTGTGCGATAGGGAAGGTGAGATTTTGTGTGCAAGAGATAGTGTGTGTTGTGTGTGTCCGTGTCCGTGTGTGTACACAGTGAGATCAAGAGCAAGAGAGACACAGAGAGAGAGAAATAGACAATGGTAGAGAATGGGAGAGTAAGAGAAAGTGTTTAATGTCCTGTACAATGTCTGTCACCTTGACTGAATCCAGGGTAGCCTAGTGGTTAGAGTGTTGGACCAGTAACCAGAAGGTTTCAAGTTCAAACCACCGAGCTGACAAGGTACAAATCTGTCGTTCTGCCCCTGAACAGGCAGTTAACCCACTGTTCCGTTATTGAAAATAAGAATTTGTTCTTAACTGACTTGCCTAGTAAAATAAAAAAAATAAAAAAATCCCAGACATGCATATCATTCACAGTTCTGACTTCAGTTTATTACCTCCTGATCAGTTTCCACTCGCTCTGGCTGAGAAATGTGGGGGACACCAGTCGGACTGTGTTACCTACACGTCAATCCAGGTGGTGTTTTAATAGCGGCGAGATCAATGGTGTAATGAGGGGAACTATTTACCAGATCTACCAAGACCGAGATGGAAGATTCCACATGCTATCACTGCCAGCTCTGCTGTCAACATGCACCTTGAGGGAGGATATGATTTGTGGATCTGTGCAGAATGAGCACCGGCCAATAGACAGGCCAGAAAACCAGGAATACAGACATGTCATTCATGTTGCCGGCCAATCAGTCTCCAGTCATGAATCCATTTTTTCTCTCTCCGTGTTTTCCTTTCCGGTTCTAATTTTCCCTGGAGGTTTATTGAGGATGAGATGAGGGACATATTCTTTACTGGTGTTCTGAAGTGGGAGAGGAGGAGTAGTAGTGGTTTGCGTCACTCACACAGGTGGAGGGAAACATTCACAATTAATATATCTTGGAATCTGCAAGGAGCCTGGCTGTGTGGATTGCTGATGCAGAGAGAGGGAGTGTTTTTCATACAGCTCGGAGCGCCAGGCCGTGCCGGCTTCACAAGATGCGGGGGAAAAGCGGGGAGCGGCGTTGAGTCATGGCGACTTAAATCATTTACTCTGCCCCCTCACAAAGATATACACACGCACACACACACACACGCACATGCACACACACGCGCGCACACACACACACACACACACACACGCACACACGCACACGCACATGCACACACACGCGCACACACACACACACACACAGTGGTAAACATACTTCCCCCTCATAAAGATACACTCACACAATCTCATAGAAACTGGCAAATAAATACACAGGCCCCCTCAGAAGACTACACATAGCCTCTATCACATAGCAGTGGTAACTACATCGCCCCCTCATGCAGATGTACACAATCACGCAAACATCAAAAAAACATCTGGATTTAATCACACCCACTGCCACCTTTGTTGACTGCCTACTGCATAGATCTAGGGCTACTTCTGATTCTGAATACTGCCAGGTAGCTGCCTGTCAGGGGAGTTTTCCTGCTTATCCAAAAGTAACCTTAAGCATTCTGCCCACAGCTGAGAAAAGCTACTGTCGTCATATAATTCTGCATAAATGATGGTATGTGTGTTTGATTGAATTGTGGCCCAAGTAGAAGAGAATGTTCCTTCTCACATGGATGCACACTCACACATCACACACACAGAGATAGGCCTAGCCTACATAACTTAACCAACGTTTCCTTAACCAACCTAACAAACGTGTAAATATAGGCACACACACTTAAACACAACAATACACATTCAAAGCTTATAGACCGTAATGCAGATGTGAATAACACTCCTCTCTCATTCTGTATCATGCAAACACACACTCGAACACCAATACACCCCCTCCAACACACACACACACACACACACACACACACACACACACACACACACACACACACACACACACACACACACACACACACACACACACACACACACACACACACACACACACACACGGCCTAGATACTATATAATGTGTTTGTGAGACTGTCTGGTGTAGGGGTGGGGGGGGTCTGTTCATCCTAACTGAACACAAAGATACAATCAAAACATCCCCTCTAATCATACAGCAGGCGGGGTGACTGACTGTGCCCTCTAGTAACCCTGGACAACCACACAGAGAGGCATAATCCCTGTGACAGCCAGACAGTAGTATAGTATGTAGTTCTGGAGGACAGACAGGGACAGCTTCTCACACATCCTGACCTCATTCCAGTGTGTTGTGTCAGAGAGGAGCGAGACATAGACTCACATATACATTAGTAATAGACAAGAGCTGCACTCTCCACACACACACACACACACACGGTTGATAGCAATGTTTTGGTATCATAGGGTTCCATTATACATTTTGCATGGAAAACATTTGCATGTGTGTGTGTCTGTGTGTGTGTGTGCACAAGTGTGTAGTCCTATGTTAAGTGATTTAGTGATACATTGAGGACATGAAAAGGTTGCAGTGGGGTCAGGGCCATATTCAGAGGTATAGATGACACAATGTAGATAGATGTATTCAATAGTCCAATACAGGCATCAGAATCAGCCTGTTCATGTATTAAACGTATGTCTCTCTCTCTCACACGCACACAAACACACCAGCATGCACACGCACCCACACACACTCGTACACCCGTGCGGCTATATACCTTGATAAAGTCTACATGAAAATGCATGGAAGGGTCGTCTTATGATTGTGCTGTTCAATATTCATGGTGGTGGAGGTGGAGAGGGACACACAGAGCGCCCCCCATGTCTAACAGACACACACACACACACACACACACACACACACACACACACACACACACTACAGTATCCCATTTTCAATATAACTATTTTCCTTATCGCATGTTTACGCATCACAATGCTTTCCCCCTCTGTATTTTGGTTTTGGAGGCTCAGGCATTTGGGCAGCAGGTAGCTAGTAGGATTAAAGGAAGATGAAACCCCATGCGACATGGTGAGTTGACGGACATTCCAATCTCCTTGTGTCCAGACAGGGATGAGCAGAGGTGTGCGTGCGGGGCTCAGGGTAAAGAGGGGGTTGGGTGTTAGTTTTAGCCCTCTGAACAGCCTCACCAGCTGCCAAAGCGCGAGCCAGAGTACCACATCCCTCTGGACCCTCCTTTTCTTTCCTTCCCATCCCCCTCTTTTTTGTTGTTGTTGAGGTGGGCCCACATCCTCAGGTCCGTTGCATGTATGCATGTATTAGCTCTCTACCTTGAAGTGCGGACAAGCGACCTTCAGACGACCCTCCGGTAACCATGGTAGCACATGAATAGCCGTGCAAATTAGCGTTTGCGTTCGCTAACACGGTGTCTTCAACAACCATCGATTTTGTCTCCGGGATTTATTCAGAAGAGCCTGCATTAGTGAGCCTTCTCTTCACTTAACTAAGATGTTTTTTTTAATTAATTAAGTTGCAAAGAGATTGGGAAGGAGGATCGGTTGATGAAAGAGAGAAAGGGACCAATTTAAGAACTACTGGTGGGCCATTGATTCTTTCTCCTGGTTACTGGCTTACTAGTGCTCTTCCATGCAGTCCCTAGAAGGGGTGCGTCACTTTGAGTGGGTTTAGTCACAGACAGGATCTTCCTGTCCGGTTTTGCGCCCCCTCAGGCTTGTGCGGTGGAGGAGATCTTTGTGGGCTATACTCAGCCTTGTCTCAGGATAATAAGTTGGTGGTCTGTTGACATCCCTCTTGTGATGTGGGGACTGTGCATTGGCAAAGTGGGTGGGGTTATATCCTGCCTGGTTAGTCCTGTCTGGGGTATCATCGGACGGGGCCACAGTGTCCCCCGACCCACCACTGTCTCAGTCTCCAGTATCTAATAGTCCATGTGGCAGGGGGCTAGGGTCAGTCTGTTATATCTAGTGTAATTCTACTGTCTAACCTGGTGTCCTGTGTTAATTTAAGTATGCTCCCTCTAATTCTCTCTCTCTCTCCCTCTCTCCCACCCCGCCCGGAAGACCTGAACTCTAGGATCAGACCAGTTAGCCTCAGGACTACCTGGCCTGATGACTCCTGGCTGTCCCCAGTCCACCTGGTGGTGCTGCTGCTCCAGTTTCAACTGTTCTGCCTGCGGCTATGGAACCCTGACCTGTTCACTGGATGTGCTACCTTGTCCCGGACCTGCTGTTTTCTACTCGCTCTCTCTATCGCACCTGCTGTCTCGACCTCTGAGCGCTCGGCTTTGAAAAGCTAACTGACATTTGGCAGTTGGGACAGATAAACAGACACAGGATTAACAGATTTAGACAAAGAACTATAGACACAAAGACACAGGACATATAATACACACACGGCTGAATTCATACATACGGGTAAACACACATTCATTCATGCTGGCACATTCTCACAGAAATACACATTCTCAGACACACACACAACACATTGACATCAGAGGATTGTGTCTGACACACACACACACACACACACACACACACACACACACACACAAAGGAAGCACTTATGGAAAGAGACTAAGTTTGGAGAGGGATGCTCAATCAAGCGAGAGAAACAGAGAGAGCAAGAGAGAGAGGGTGAGAGAGAGGGTGAGAGGGTGAGAGAGAGAGAGTGAGTGACAGAGAGAGGGAGAGGGTGAGAGAGAGAGGGTGAAAGAGAGAGGGTGAGAGAGAGAGAGAGAGAGAGAGAGAGAGAGAGAGAGAGAGAGAGGGTGAGAGAGAGAGGGTGAGATAGAGAGTGAGAGTGAGTGACAGAGAGAGCCAGAGACAGAGAGAGGGGGGTGAGAGAGAGGGTGAAAGAGAGAGGGTGAGGGTGAGAGAGAGAGAGAGAGGGTGAGAGAGAGAGGGTGAGAGAGAGTGGGAGTGAGTGACAGAGAGAGCGAGAGACAGAGAGAGAGAGAGAGAGAGAGAGAGTGAGAGCATGAGCGAGAGAGGGTGAGAGAGAGAGAGAAGAGAGGAGAGTGTTCTCCATTAAGCGGTTTCTTCTTCTCCCCTAGACTACCCACTGTCTGGCCTCCCCTTCTAGACACATGACTGGGGGGATTTAGCAAAACCAATTACACAATGAACCATCCACCCTGCTGCCTCCATCCCTCAATTCCTTCCATCCTCCTCCCCTGCTTCCCCCATAACTCCTTCCATCCACCCTCCCTCTGCTGCCTCCATCCCTCCCTCCTTCCATCCTCTTCTCCCCCTGCTGCCTCCATCCTCCTTCCATCCACCCTCCCCCTGTTGCCTCCATCCCTCCTTCCATCCTCCTCTCCCTCTGCTGCCTCCCTCCCTCCCTCCTTCCATCCTCCTCTCCCCTGCTGCCTCCATCCCTCCTTCCTTCCATCCTCCTCTCCCCCTGCTGCCTAATCCCTCCTTCCATCCTCCTCTCCCCCTGCTGCCTCCATCCCTCCCTCCTGCCATCCTCCTCTCCCACTGCTGCCTCCCTCCCTCCCTCCTTCCATCCTCCTCTCCCCCTGCTGCCTCCATCCCTCCCTCCTTCCATCTTCCTCTCCCACTGCTGCCTCCATCATCCTCCCTCCTTCCATCCTCCTCCTCCCCCTGCTGCCTCCATCCCTCCCTCCTTCCATCTTCCTCTCCCACTGCTGCCTCCATCCCTCCCTCCTTCCATCCTCCTCTCCCCCTGCTGCCTCCATCCCTCCCTCCTTCCATCCTCTTCTCCCCCTGCTGCCTCCATCCCTCCTTCCTTCCATCCTCCTCTCCCCCTGCTGCCTCCATCCCTCCTTCCTTCCATCCTCCTCTCCCCCTTCTGCCTAATCCCTTCCTCCTTCCATCCTCTTCTCCCACTGCTGCCTCCCCCTCCCTCCTTTCATCCTCCTCTCCCCTGCTGCCTCAACCCTCCCTTCCATCCACCCTCCCCTGCTGCCTCCATCCCTCCCTCCTTCCATCCTCCCCTCTCCCACTGCTGCCTCCATCCCTCCCTCCTTCCATCCTCCTCTCCCGCTGCTGCCTCCATCCCTCCCTCCTTCCATCCTCCTCTCCCACTGCTGCCTCCATCCCTCCCTCCTTCCATCCTCCTCTCCCCCTGCTGCCTCCATCCCTCCCTCCTTCCATCCTCCTCTCCCACTGCTGCCTCCCTCCCTCCTTTCATCCTCCTCTCCCCCTGCTGCCTCATCCCTCCTTCCATCCACCCTCCCCTGTTGCCTCGATCCCTCCCTCCTTCCATCCTCCTCTCCCCCTGCTGCCTCCATCCCTCCCTCCTTCCATCCTCCCTCCCACTGCTGCCTCCATCCCTCCTTCCATCCTCCTCTCCCCCTGCTGCCTCCATCACTCCCTCCTTCCATCCTCCTCTCCCCCTGCTGCCTCATCCCTCCTTCCTTCCATCCTCCTCTCCCCCTGCTGCCTCATCACTCCTGCCATCCTCCTCTCCCCCTGCTGCCTCCATCACTCCCTCCTTCCATCCTCCTCTCCCACTGCTGCCTCCATCCCTCCTTCCTTCCATCCTCCTCTCCCCCTGCTGCCTAATCCCTCCTTCCATCCTCCTCTCCCCCTGCTGCCTCCATCCCTCCCTCCTGGATCCTCCTCTCCCACTGCTGCCTCCCTCCCTCCCTCCTTCCATCCTCCTCTCCCCCTGCTGCCTCCATCCCTCCCTCCTGCCATCCTCCTCTCCCACTGCTGCCTCCCTCCCTCCCTCCTTCCATCCATTCTCCCCCTGCTGCCTCCATCCATCCCTCCCTCCTTCCATCTTCCTCTCCCACTGCTGCCTCCATCACTCCCTCCTTCCATCCTCCTCTCCACCTGCTGCCTCCATCCCTCCTTCCTTCCATCCTCCTCTCCCCCTGCTGCCTCCATCCCTCCTTCCTTCCATCCTCCTCTCCCCCTTCTGCCTCCTTCCCTTCCTCCTTCCATCCTCTTCTCCCACTGCTTCCTCCATCCCTCCCTCCTTCCATCCTCCTCTCCCCCTGCTGCCTCCATCCCTCCCTCCTTCCATCCTCTTCTCCCCCTGCTGCCTCCATCCCTCCCTCCTTCCATCCTCCTCTCCCCCTGCTGCCTCAATCCCTCCCTCCTTCCATCCTCTTCTCCCCCTGCTGCCTCCATCCCTCCTTCCTTCCATCCTCCTCTCCCCCTGCTGCCTCCATCCCTCCTTCCTTCCATCCTCCTCTCCCCCTTCTGCCTCCATCCCTTCCTCCTTCCATCCTCTTCTCCCCTGCTTCCTCCATCCCTCCCTCCTTCCATCCTCCTCTCCCCCTGCTGCCTCCTTCCCTCCCTCCTTCCATCCTCTTCTCCCCCTGCTGCCTCCATCCCTTCCTCCTTCCATCCTCTTCTCCCCCTGCTGCCTCCATCCCTCCCTCCTTCCATCCTCCTCTCCCCCTGCTGCCTCCATCCCTCCCTCCTTCCATCCTCTTCTCCCCCTGCTGCCTCCATCCCTTCCTCCTTCCATCCTCTTCTCCCCCTGCTGCCTCCATCCCTCCCTCCTTCCATCCTCTTCTCCCCCTGCTGCCTCCATCCCTCCCTCCTTCCATCCTCCTCTCCCCCTGCTGCCTCCATCCCTCCCTCCTTCCATCCTCTTCTCCCCCTGCTGCCTCCATCCCTCCCTCCTTCCATCCTCTTCTCCCCCTGCTGCCTCCATCCCTCCCTCCTTCCATCCTCCTCTCCCCCTGCTGCCTCCATCCCTCCCTCCTTCCATCCTCTTCTCCCCCTGCTGCCTCCATCCCTTCCTCCTTCCATCCTCTTCTCCCCCTGCTGCCTCCATCCCTTCCTCCTTCCATCCTCTTCTCCCCCTGCTGCCTCCATCCCTCCCTCCTTCCATCCTCCTCTCCCCCTGCTGCCTCCATCCCTCCCTCCTTCCATCCTCTTCTCCCCCTGCTGCCTCCATCCCTTCCTCCTTCCATCCTCTTCTCCCCCTGCTGCCTCCATCCCTCCCTCCTTCCATCCTCTTCTCCCCCTGCTGCCTCCATCCCTCCCTCCTTCCATCCTCCTCTCCCCCTGCTGCCTCCATCCCTCCCTCCTTCCATCCTCTTCTCCCCCTGCTGCCTCCATCCCTTCCTCCTTCCATCCTCTTCTCCCCCTGCTGCCTCCATCCCTTCCTCCTTCCATCCTCCTCTCCCCCTGCTGCCTCCATCCCTCCCTCCTTCCATCCTCCTCTCCCCCTGCTGCCTCCATCCCTTCCTCCTTCCATCCTCTTCTCCCCCTGCTGCCTCCATCCCTACCTCCTTCCATCCTCCTCTCCCCCTGTTGCCTCCATCCCTTCCTCCTTCCATCCTCCTCTCCCCCTGCTGCCTCCATCCCTACCTCCTTCCATCCTCCTCTCCCCCTGTTGCCTCCATCCCTCCATCCCTCCGCTCCCTCTGTGTCCACTGCATAGATATCTTTCAGAGGAGGAGGATTATTGAATGTCAGCCTCTTTTCATGTGCAAGTCCCCATGCTGACGGAATATTGAGACATCCTGACATTTCCCCCCCCCTCCTCCCCCTTATCAGCCTGACAGTGTGTGGGTAAGATAAAAGAACCCCCCTACCACTCCATCACCACTTCTCACAGAGAGATCAACCTTTGGGGGAGGGGGGAGAGGTAATGCTTCAAAAGTCCATCAGAGCAATGGAGAGAGAGAAAGAGGGAGATGATGCCATTAGACCCTGGTTAGTGAGAGTGTGTGTATGAGAGAGAGCAAATAGAGAACAGAGTGAGTGAGTGAGTGAGTGAGTGAGTGAGTGAGTGAGTGAGTGAGTGAGTGAGTGAGTGAGTGAGTGAGTGAGTGAGTGAGTGACAGACAGAAACAGACAGACGGATACGGACAGACAGCAACAGACAGATACAGACAGACAGAATCTGACAGAAACAGACAGACAGAAACAGACAGAAACAGGCAGGCAGACAGACAGAAACAGAAAGACAGAAGCAGGCAGACAGAAACAGACAGACAGCAACAGACAGATACAGACAGACAGAAACAGACAGGCGGATACGGACAGACAGCAACAGACAGATACAGACAGACAGAATCTGACAGAAACAGACAGACAGAAACAGGCAGACAGAAACAGGCAGACAGACAGAAACAGACAGACAGAACACATGTAATCTAATGTGCAGTGAGCCAGTAGCTGTCAGTGGTGCTCTTCAGCCAGACATGTGGACAGTGCTCAGGGCCAGTCTGGTCCATAAGCATGAATAATACACATGAACTACCACAGCCTCTATCACTGTTCTCCGCTTCAGGGTTAGAGAATAGCAGAGGGCTAATCACAGCAGAGCAGAGTCCATGTCCAAAATTACACTCTATACATTATACAGTATATACCACCCTCTGTACAGACATCAATGTAACATCAACCTGACTGACACAGGATATTATAGAGAAAAGTCCAAGATACAGCCAAACATCTCTGAAGACTAGGAGATTTGACACTTGCAGTATTCACATATTCCACCACTCTGTTGAAGACATTTTTCTTGTAGTTCATTGTAGACAAAGATGGAAAAATACCTATATGGTGTATTTGAGAGAGCAGCTTCTGCAATCTCATGCAATACAAGGTAAGTGTACGGCTGTCTGATTCCTGAAGGTAGGTAGGTGTGTGTGTGTGTGTGTGTGTGTGTGTGTGTGTGTGTGTGTGTGTGTGTGTGTGTGTGTGTGTGTGTGTGTGTGTGTGTGTGTGTGTGTGTGTGTGTGTGTGTGTGTGTGTGTGTGTGTGTGTGTGTGTGCGTGTGTGTGCACGTGCGGTTGTGCATGAAAGAGAGAGAGCGGGCATGTGTGCATGCACTGGTGAACGCGCAGGTGTACATTTAGGTGTACGTGCGTGTGTTCGTATGTGTGTAGCAGACAGTAATTAAACCAATTATCAGAATGAAGCATAACACTGGAACCTGGGGCTCTTCCCTTGATGCCCACACAGACCAGATGAGAAAGAACAGACCAACAAAATGGCTGCAATGATCACAAGTTAATATCAGTCAGGAGGATTAATGATAAAGCTAAAATACAACAAACAATATTATGCTTTAATATTTCCACAGTTTACCATCAACAAAACCACATACTGTACATTTGGGCATTCCTCATTGGACCTCATAACATTGGACTTTAGAATGAGGTTTTCAATGACAGTAGACGTGTGGAGGATTTCTCTCTCTCTCTTTCAGTTCAATTCAAAGAGCTTCATTGGCACGGGAAACATATGTTCACATTGCCATAGCACGTGAAATACTGTAGATAATAAACAAAAGTTAAATAAACAATCAGAAATTAGTAAACATTTCACTCAGAAAATATTATGGCTATGTACAGTGTTGTAACAGTGGGCAAATAGTTCAAGTACAAAAGGGAAAATAAATAGACAAAGATGGGTTGTATTTACAATGGTGTTTGTTCTTCTTAGCAGGTTGCCCTTTTCTTGTGGGAACAGGTCACAAATATTTCGGCTGTGATGGCACATTATGGTATTTCACCTAAGAGATGAGGGAGTTTACCAAAATGTGATTTGTTTCCACATTTCCCTCTCTCTCTCTCTGATATGCTGACGTAAAACAATCCCCTGGCTAACATGCTGACCACACCGTACGCGTTGCATGTGCAAGCCATGCAAAATATATCTACACATACAGTGGGGCAAAAAACTATTTAGTCAGCCACCAATCGTGCAATTTCTCCCACTTAAAAAGATGAGAGAGGCCTGTAATGTTCATCATAGGTACACTTCAACTATGACAGACAAAATGAGAAAAAAAATCCATAAAATCACATTTTAGGATTTTTTATGAATTTATTTGCAAATTATGGTGGAAAATAAGTATTTGGTCACCTACAAACAAGCAAGATTTCTGGCTCTCACAGACCTGTAACTTCTTTAAGAGGCGCCTCTGTCCTCCACTCGTTACCTGTATTAATGGCACCTGTTTGAACTTGTTGTCAGTATAAAAGACACCTGTCCACAACCTAAAACAGTCACACTCCATACTCCACTATGGCCAAGACCAAAGAGCTGTCAAAGGACACCAGAAACAAAATTGTAGACCTGCACCAGGCTGGGAAGACTGAATCTGCAATAGATAAGCAGCTTACCTATGATGAAAATTACAGGCCTCTCTCATATTTTTAAGTGGGAGAACTTGCACAATTGGTGGCTGACTAAATACTTTTTTGCCCCACTGTACATGTTATTCAATCATTGCACTCACACTGCAAGTCCTTTCTCTCCCATCTCCTCGTTGGTTTTTAGGAGCATATACCCTCAAACTCAAGATGGCGCCTGAAGGTAGGGCTACTGTCTTATGGGCTCTTAACCAACAATCCTATTTTTTTCATTTTTTCACATTGTTTGTAACTTTTTTTGTACATAATGTTGCTACTACCATATTTTATGACCGAAAAGAGCTTCTGGACATCAGAACTGGGATTACTCACCTCAAATTGGAGGAGGAGTTCTTCTTCAATGAGTCAAACACGAGGGATTGACTACAGCTCAGCTGTATAGTCCCAGGGTCCAGTTGCAGAGGGAGGTGTTTAGCCCTAGGGTCAATAGCTTAGTGGTGTGCCCTCAAAGATTGTCACTAAGCTATTGACCCTGGGACTAAACACGGCCCTCTGCAACTGGACCCTGGGACTATACAGCTGAGCTGTAGTCAATGAATAGCATTCTCACATAGAGGTTCCTTTTGTCCAGGTGGGAAAGGGCAGAGTGGTGCAGTAGAGATTGCATCATCTGTGGATCTGTTGGTGAGGTATGCAAATTGGAGTGGGTCTAGGGTTTAAAGCATTTCATGGCTACAGATATGAGTGCTGATCCTGGGACTAAACACCCCCCTCTGCAACTGGTTCCTGGACTTCCTGATGGGCCGCCCCCAGGCAGTAAAGGTAGGTAACAACACATCCACCACGCTGATCCTCAACACGGGTGCCCCTCAGGGGTAAGTGCTCAGTCCCCTGCTGTACATACCTTAAGGGAACATTTCGGCATTTGCTGTATGGTTAGTGAGAAAGTCCATATTGCAAATGTACGGTCCCTTACTAGACGTCCGAAAACATTTGTAAAATTCGCAGACGGCGTCGGGCCGAGTGGCAGGGCCGGACCTACCGGGAAGTCATCAAATGAACTTTGTCGGACATTCGGTTTTCGTTTTATAAAATAATCAAATTTTGGTCATTTTTCCGCTATCCCGGAAAATCCCACAAGAGGGCATAAGAAAACATCACGAATCACGACGGGCCTTATCTCGAAAACGGAAAATATTTCGAAGCCGAAACTTGGTGAGCATAGGCTTGGCATAATGAGCAGTTGGCCCCGAACAAGATGACGTCTAGGCCTCAACGGTTTTTGAGTTATGGCCATTTTTCTGGGATTAAAGGTCCAAAATGAAAATAGAGAAATTATTTTTTCACTTCACGTCGAAGTCAAGGAGCTTCCGGTGTCAATAAAAAAAAAATCAGCCATTTATCTATCGTCAATTAAGAGAAATCATACAATGACAGATTGGTGATGTTCAAATATAGGTGTTTTTTTTCAACAGTTACAGATCCAGTTGCAGGGTGTTCATACAAATATTTTTAAAGTGTGCTGCGGAGCTCTGCGAGATTTCTGTGATTTTCTATGATTTTCTGAAATAACACACACTCACTAAACCCTCCGTAAATAACTCAGTTCTTAACGTAAAGACTTAACATCTTGATACTCCCCACCCCGGATCCGGGAACGTGAATAAAGCCTCAGGCTCATTAGCATAACGCAACGTTAACGATTTCTGAAAATCGCAAATATAATGAAAATAATGCACCTGCTCTCAAGCTTAGCCTTTTCTTAACAACACTGTCATCTCAGATTTTCAAAATATGCTTTTGAACCATAGCAATTCACTAATTTGTGTAAGAGTATGCAAAGCTAGCTTAGCATTTTGAGTAGCATTTAGCACGCAACATTTTCACAAAAACCATATAACCAAATAAATAAAATCATTTACCTTTGAAGAGCTTCGGATGTTTTCAATGAGGAGACTCTCAGTTACATAGCAAATGTTCAGTTTTTCCTGAAAGAATCTTTGTGTAGGAGAAATCGCTCCGTTTTGTACATCACATTTGGCTACCGAAACGAACCGAAAATTCAGTCACCAAAACGTCAAACTTTTTCCGAATTAACTCCATAATATCGACCGAAACATGACAAACGTTGTTTGGAATCAATCCTCAAGGTGTTTTTTCACATATCTCTTCATTGATATGCAGTTCGTGGAAGCCTGCTTTCCCCTCAGAATCGCATGGAAAAATACCAGCAGTTGAAAAAGACTCACCAATTTCGACGGAGGACACCGGGCGGACACCTGGAAAATGTAGTCTCTTATGGTCAATCTTCCAATGATATGCCTACAAATACGTCACAATGCTGCAGACACCTTGGGGAAATGACAGAAAGGGCAGGCTCATTCCTCTCGTATTCACAGCCATATAAGGAGACAATGGAAAACGGAGCCTCAAAAATCCTGCTGGTTTCCTGGATGCCGTTTCATCTTGGTTTTGCCTGTAGCTCCCGTTCTAGGGCACCCACAGAGAATATCTTTGCAGTTCTGGAAACGTCAGAGTGTTTTCAAAGCTATCAATTATATGCATAGTCGAGCATCTTTTTGTGACAAAATATTGCGCTTAAAACGGGCACGTCTTTTTATCCAAAAATGAAATAGCGCCCCCATAGCATCAAGAGGTTAAAACTCAGGATTCTGTAAAGGCATACCCCAATCAGGATATGAGTTTATTTATAGCTTCCTGTGCCAACAGGAAGTGCCTTAAATGGTGTCATAGTGGCTGTTTCCAAGGGTTAAAAAGGTCAGATCTTTTCAAAACTTCATATGTGTGATTAGGCAACCCTCCTGAACTGTAAAATCAGTCATTTCTCCCAACAGATGTCAAAGAAAAGCTCTCTCACACACACACAGCAAGGATGGAGTGACAAAGTGCGATGTTTAAAGACACAGAGAGCAGGCAATGGCATTACCATAATCCCTAGGCCGTGCCGAGTTCAACGAGATATCCCGCTTGATCGGTCTGAGTGCAGCGACCATGAGAAAAGTAGGCCCAAAATGAAGCCTGCCCCACAACGTCATTTGCTTTTGGGTGACAGCAGCGGAACCGTTAGGTTTAGAATGACAATTCAAACACAGGAATGTTCCTAAGGTCCTCCCGATCTGTGCAAGCCTAACCTTGACCGTGTGGCATTAACCCTTACCAGTTAAAATAAGGTGTTTACATCAAACAGTTTGCATTGACTTCTCTCCCCATAGGAATGCATTGCCTGCACCTCTAAATTCAACCTGAAGCCTATGTGGGTTATGAATGCCTTATGAACCTGTCTTCTATGACAGTCCATCAGACCACTATGAGGTCTACCTGTGTCAATTCTAAGCTTCCTGAAGCAACCGGAAGTGGTGAAAATCACCCTAAAAGTGTTTTGAAACACATCACCTGTCATGATGAAAATCACTCTATTCAAACCTGTGTTGATCAGTCAATTCTTAACGTAAAGACTTAAAACTCAGGATTCTGTAAAAGGCTTCCTCAGTCAAGACATGTGTTTACCTATAGCTTCCTGTGCCAACCGGAAGTGCCTTTAATTGGGTCACACTGTCTGTTTTGAAGGGTTAAAAAAGTCACATCTTTTTAAAACTTCATATGTGTGACTAGGTAATCCTCCTGAACTGTAAAGCAGTCATTTCTCCCAGCAGATGTCAAAGAAAAGCTCTCTCACACACACACAGCAAGGATGGAGTAAAAAAGTGTGGTGCCTAAAGACACAGAGAGCGGGCAATGGCATAAACATAATCCCTAGGCCGCGCAGAGTTCAACGAGATATCCCGCTTGACCGTAGCTCGCTCGGTCTGAGAGCAGCGAGCATTAGAAAAGTAGGCCCAAAATGAAGCCTGCACCACAACGTCATTTGCTTTTGGGTGACAGCGGCGGAACCGTTAGGTTTAGAAAGACAATTCAAACACAGGAATGTTCCTAAGGTCCTTCCGATCCGTGCAAGCCTAACTTTGACCGTGTGGCATTAACCCTTAACAGTAAAACAGGGTTTTTTGATCTCATAGAATACATTGATATCTCTCCCCATAGGAATACATTGCCTGCTCCCCTAAATTCAACCTGGAGCCTATATGGGTTATGAATGCCGTATGAACCTGTCTTCGGTACCAGTCCATCAGGCCACTATAAGGTCTACCTGTGTCGATTCTAAGCTTGCTGGACCAACCGGAAGTGGTTAAAATCGCACTAAAAGTGTATATCCATAACCTGCCTGCAGTTTGATAGACATAGTGCATTCAACCCTGTGTAAATCAGTCAGTTTTTATGGTAAAGACTTAAAACTCAGGATTCTGTAATAGAATACCCCAATGAGGATGTGTGTTGAGTTATAAGTGCCATAATTGGTGTCTCATGGGCTGTTTCGAGGGGTTAAAAAAACTGATCTTTCCAAAACTTCATATATGTGATTAGGCAACCCCCATGAACTGTAAATCAGTCATTCTTCCCATACAATTTCAAAGGAAAACTAAATCACACACACACACAGCTTGGAAGAAGGGACCATTTGGGGTCCGTAGAGACATACACTCCCTGCATTAGTTAACCTTGTTGGAACTTTTAAGGAACCATCAGACCTAGAGTTCCGAAACTTTAGAATCCTGTTCTAGACCTCAGGTCGATAGTGCGTGGTGAGTTACGTCGCTCTAGAAGGTTCTCGGACCGAGAAACAGCCTCGTACATTTGCAATGACTTCAATTCATTTTTGCATCACGAAAATGTCGACATTTAGAAATGTCCCAGAGTCACAAGACTAGGTGTATTGTGACCGTTTCGGCCCATATAGACAGACCCCAACGTTTCTGTCCGATAGCTCATTCAAGGACCCCGTAGCAAGTAATTGAAAAAAGTGGATTTTCAGCACCAATTAGGGTTTTACTCGGACACCAAATGACCTATCGAGCCGAAACTTGGGATTCGGGGTCGCCTCAGCTAGGCCTACACATAACATAAGAAATGGACCCGCAGCTAGAACGTAACTACGTGTTTTATGTTTTTTTTATGGTTTGAACCGAAGGCGTTGTGAATTTTGGGCCAGCTCTGAAGTATGTGATAGTTGGCTACTAAACGAGTTGGGAAAAGTGGGTTTCGTGTCAGTTTGTATCAGTTTGGTGTCAGAATGATATCTAATTGACTGATGGACGGTGACTTGCTGGTGACTCTTGTCCATTTGCAATATGTTTAAACAGTGAGGTACCATCACCAAAAGTGACATTCTGAAATCAACCCTAACGAGCGATGGAGAGGTACCAGAATCACTGCCCAGCCATCCCGAGTTCATCGGGCCAGTCAATTTCGCATTCCTGCACGATGCACAGTGACTTTTATAGCATGACAAATTTGTGATGGTGAATGCCCATTGAACCATATTGCAAATGCACAGTGACTTTGCAAAAGAGAAAACATAAACAAATGGACATAATGAAATCAACACAACTATCACTGCCAGGCCATCCTGTGTTCATCAGGCCAGTCAATTTTGCATTTCTGCATGATTTTTGAGCATGACAAATTCGTGATGGTAAATGCCCATTGAAACATATTGCAAATGCACGTGCATTTGCAATATGATTCAATAGTGAAAAAAACATCACCAAATGGACATGATGAAATCAACACCAAGAGTGATGAAAAGGAACAACAATCACTGCCTGGACATCCCGAGTTCATCAGGCCCGTCAATTTTGCATTTCTGCAGGATTTTTGAGCATGTCAAATTTCTTATGACACTTGGCCCCCACAAAACATATGCCTTATGCACAAGTAAAAATAATAATAATAATTATGATAATAAAATATGACTAAAGTATGTTGATACAGTTCTTATACGTGTGTAATTGACACAAAATTTGAAAGAATTTCAAAAAATGGTCCAGAAAGCACTTTTTAAGGGTGTGTGAAGTTTTTTATAAAATTTTACTATTTGACTTTTGACTTTTGACTTCCTATGAAATCATATTCCAAATGGAGAAAACATATGCCTAATGCACAAGTAAAAAAAAATATGATAATAAAATACGACTAAAGTATGTTGATACAGTTCTTATACGTGTGTAATTGACACAAAATTCGAAAGAATTTCGAAAAACGGTCCAGAAAGCACTTTTTAAGGGTGTGTGAAGTTTTTTATAAAATGTTACTATTTTTGACTTTTGACTTTTGACTTCCTATGAAATCATATTGCAAATGGACAAAACATATGCCTTATGCGCATGTAATTAAAAAAAAAATGATGATCATAAAATTGGACAAAAGTATATTCATACAGTTTTTACACATGTGTAATTGACCAAAAAAGCGAAAGAATTTCAAAAAATGGTCCAGAAAGCACTTTTTTAAGGGGTGATAAGTTTTTGACAAAAAAATCATTTTTTCAAAATTTGGCTTTTGGATGTTGACTTGGGGTCCATTTCCAATATGAAAAACCACAGTGGAGCGCACACACCACCTGTTGGATTTTTGAAGTGTTACAACTGGCAATTGCCATATGGCATTTGCAATACATTTTGCATGAATCACCGCCGAATTGGGTGGTTTTGGACACCGTGTATATGGTTTGTCCCAAGCCAATGTTTTCCCATTCATGTTTGTCCATTTCAAGGGGGTATTCCCTTACTCCCTGTTCACTCATGACTGCACTGCCAGGCATGACTCAAACACCATCATTAAGTTTGCTGATGACACAACAGGGCTGATCACCAAAATTGATGAGACAGCCTATAGGGAGGAGATCAGAGACCTGACCATGCGGTGTAAGGATAACAACTTCTCACTCAACATGAGCAAGACCAAGGGGATGATTGTGGACTACAAGAAAAGGAGGACAGAGCACGTCCCCATTCTCATCGGTGGGGCTGTAGTGGAGCAGGTTGAGAGCTTCAAGTTCCTTGGTGTCCACATCACCAACAAACTGACATGGTCCGAGCACACCAAGGCAGTCGTGAAGAGGGCACGACAAAGCCTATTCCCCCTCAGGAGACTGAAAAGATTTGGCATGGGTCCTCAGATCCTCTAAAGGTTTTACAGCTGCACCATCGAGAGCATCCTGACGGGTTGCATCACTACCTGGTATGGCAACTGCTCAGCCTCCGACCGCAAGGTATTACAGAGTGCAGTGCGAACGGCCCAGTACATCATTGGGGCCAAGCTTCCTGCCATCCAGGACCTCTAACCAGACGATGTCAGAGGAAGGCCCTAAAAATTGTCAAAGACCCCAGCCACCCTAGTCATAGACTGTTCTCTCTGCTACCGCACGGCAAGAGGTACCGGAGCGCCAAGTCTAGGTCCAAGAGGCTTCTAAACAGGTTCTACCCCCAAGCCATAAGACTCCTGAACAGCTAATCAAATGGCTACCCAGACTATTTGCAAGCCATAGGAATTGCATCCTGGGAGCTAGAATTCAGTATGCCCCTATACTTTCCATTGCAAGAACATGGGCTCTCAACAAAATAAAAATCAGGTTAATTTTTCTTTGGATTTTCTCCTACCATATCTATTGTGTTATATTCTCCTACATTATTTTAAAATTTCTACAAACTTCAAAGTATTTTCTTTCCAATGGTACCAATTATATGCACATCCTGGCTTCAGGACCTGAGCTACAGGCAGTTTACTTTGGGCATGTCATTCAGGCTGAAATTGAGAAATAAGGAGCCTAGCCCTAATTAATTGTCAGAGTGGAGGACCTTGTGCATTTCAGGTAAAATAACAACCCAATGTTTATATCCCAGGACAAATTAGCTAGCTACAGCAAGTTAGCTAGCTAAATTGCCATAAATGTTAACTTTTCAACCTGTCCCCAAATTAATGTAGGTGGTTCAGTTTGTTTTGATATTTCAACTTGCGTGTCCTCATCGCGTCTAGTGTGGGTTGAGAAAATCAACATGCATGCGATGGTCGAACGCACAAGTGCGAGCGGACTGGTCAGCATGTCAGGCAAACACTAGGGCTGTAACGTAAGGGGGGAATATTACAGGAGGGGGCCGGGAGAGAGAGGGACCCTATAGATAGACGCACCGCAGAAACAGAGCAGTATGACTTGGGCCTTGATGCTAAGTGTCAGTCCACAGTCTTGTTATTCACATTAACAGCTGTGGCCGCAGCCACACCAGCTCACCTCGACTCAGACAGAGTAATTACAGTGGCACTGAATAATGAAAGGGAAAGTGTTTAAATCAACCGTGGAGGTCGTGGTGATCGTAGACTGTCAGGTGTACGTGTGGAACAGTGGAGGCAGCTTAGTGGAGGACGGCTCATAGTAATGGCTGGAACGGAGCGAATGGAATGGCATGAAACACATAGAAACTATGTATTTGACACCATTTCCATTCATTCTGCTCTAACCATTACCAGGAGCCCGTCCTCCCCAATGAAGGTGCCACCAGCCTCCTGTGGTGTGAAGAGAAGACACAGGTACATGGATACAGAAGAACTGTTAGTTTGATGGGTTTCTGATGGTAGGCGTATACACACAAAAGCTTGCATGTGCACATACACACATATACTCACATGTAGAAACACACAGCAAGCTAAGATCGTCTTGCCATCCCAACGCTCCATCCCACACATCAGTCATTAAAGACTCAAGGTCTCAGCGTCTGAAGTGGCTCCTCTGTTCCACCAGGAGAAACTGCATCGCTCTAAATTCATGATATATGCTTGGCTGTAGGTTTCAGTCCTGCGTGTCTGTGCGTGTGTGTGCGTGCGTGTGCGTTCATGTGTGTGTGTGTGTGTGTGTGTGTGTGTGTGTGTGTGTGTGTGTGTGTGTGTGTGTGTGTGTGTGTGTGTGTGTGTGTGTGTGTGTGTGTGTGTGTGTGTGTGTGTGTGTGTGTGTACAGCACAGTACAGTTGGACTGCCATGTGGGAGGAAGGCGGGTGAGAGAATACTGACGGTTCATATTTTACATAATAGTAATCTACAGTACATGTACATGTCATCTCCTCCTCTCTACCATAGTACTCTGCCAACACTCCCATATAGCACAATGTTTGAACATGTAGGCAGTACCTGAACAGGAAAAGTCAGCACGTATGTGAAAGCAGGGATTGCAGTTAAGACTGAAAAAACTAAAGCAGTACATGAGCAGAACATAGAATGTGAAACTATCGCTGAAGACATAGAACACATATGGAATTCAGACCAAATTCCAACTCAGCACTGATGAAACACAGACAATCATCTACTGTAACTGTGAATGCTACCAGAAAATGAGGTCAGTTTTGACAATCTGTCTGACAGGAGCCCAGCAAACAAAGAACCAGTGGGATGGCTGTAGCCTACATGTGCAGTCTGCTCTTTGTTCAAAACAAAACCAGCTGACGGATTACAAACTCCTTTCAAATAGAATTCAAATGCCAAACCATATAATGTTTAGAAAATAAAATTCATAATTCGATCTTCACATTGCAGTTGATGAAATGTGATGAAAAGTGTAACAAATCGTAGTACTGCTGAACGGCTCATAATAATGGCTGAAACGGAGTGGATGGAATGTCACCAAACACATGGGAACCTTGTGTTTGATGTATTTGATACCATTCCACACTCTAGACATTAAATCGAGCATGTCCTCCCGAAATAAGGTGCCTCAACCTCCTGTGATCGATGACAACCCCTTCGTCTGTAGACACCTTCACAATGTGCACTATATGTTCAAAAAGCCCATGTTTTATTGTGTAGACCTATCCTATGTGGTAGCCTGTTCCTGTGGGTTTTAACTGTGGACATGTCTACATTCCTCACCCAAGGGTAAGATGGAGGGGGACTAGATGTGTGTAGAGATTCCCCCAGTTTCCCCCGTGTATCTACACATAATAGGACCAGCCATCCTTTTACCGTGACCAGAGGAGAATGAACTGGAGAGAGGAAGGCTGTATGTGTGGCCATCTCTCTTTCACACACATGTACACATATGTACACACACACACACACCATGAAATCCATCTACGTTGTGTGTGTGTGTGTGTGTCTTCCTCTTCCCATGCCGGTGTGGCATCTGCTGCACAGGAAGTCTTGGGCAGGACAGCAACCTGAGCCGGGCTGGGCAGTGCCCATCTCAGGGATGTATGCCCACTCTCAGGACATACACTGCCTGGCACACACTCCAATGCCCTGACAGGACACAGCGGAATGCTTCATTACCTCACACAGTGAACTGATTACACCTCAACCGTGTGTGTGTGTGTGTGTGTGTGTGTGACAGAGAGAGAGCGAGAGAGAGAGAGGGAGAGAGAAAGAGAGAGAGAGATGGAGAGACGGTGAGAGACCTAGAGATGGAGAGACGGATAGACAGAGAGAGAGACGGAGAGACGGTGAGAGAGACCTAGAGACGGAGAGACAGAGAAAGACAGAGAGATGGAGAGACAGAGAAAGACGGAGAGACGGAGAGACGGAGAGACAGAGAAGGACGGAGAGACGGAGAGACAGAGAAAGACGGAGAGACGGTGAGAGAGACCTAGAGAGAGACGGTGAGAGACGGAGAGACGGTGAGAGAGACCTGAGACGGAGAGACAGAGAGAGACAGCGAGACGGAGATACGGTGAGGGAGACCTAGAGACAGAGAGACAGAGAGAGAGACGGAGAAACGGTGAGTGAGACCTAGAGACAGAGAGACGGAGAGACGGTGAGAGAGACCTAGAGACGGAGAGACGGTGAGAGAGACCTAGAGACGGAGAGACAGAGAAAGACGGAGAGATGGAGAGACAGAGAAAGACGGAGAGACGGAGAGACGGAGAGACAGAGAAAGACGGAGAGACGGAGAGACGGAGAGACAGAGAAGGACGGAGAAACGGAGAGACAGAGAAAGACGGAGAGATGGAGAGACGGAGAGACAGAGAAGGACGGAGAGACGGTGAGAGAGACCTAGAGAGAGACGGTGAGAGACGGAGAGACGGTGAGAGAGACCTGAGACGGAGAGACAGAGAGAGACGGCGAGATGGAGATACGGTGAGGGAGACCTAGAGACAGAGAGACAGAGAGAGAGACGGAGAAACGGTGAGTGAGACCTAGAGACAGAGAGATGGAGAGACGGTGAGATAGACCTGAGACGGAGAGACAGAGAGAGACAGAGAGACGTTGAGACAGACCTAGAGACGGAGAGACAGAGAGAGACGGAGAGACAGAGAGAGACGGAGAGACGGTGAGAGAGACTTGAGACGGAGAGACAGAGAGAGACGGAGAGACAGAGAGAGACGGACAGACGGTGAGGGAGACCTAGAGACGGAGAGACAGAGAAAGACGGAGAGACAGAGAGAGACGGAGAGACGGAGATACGGTGAGGGAGACCTAGAGACAGAGAGACAGAGAGAGAGACGGAGAGACGGTGAGAGAGACCTAGATACGGAGAGACAGAGAGAGACGGAGAGACGGTGAGAGAGACCTAGAGACGGAGAGACAGAGAGAGACGGAGAGACGGAGATACGTTGAGGGAGACCTAGAGACAGAGAGACAGAGAAAGACGGAGAGACAGAGAGAGAGACGGAGAGACGGAGATACGGTGAGGGAGACCTAGAGACGGAGAGACAGAGAGAGAGACGGAGAGACGGTGAGAGAGACCTAGATACGGAGAGACAGAGAGAGAGACGGAGAGACGGTGAGAGAGACCTAGAGACGGAGAGACAGAGAGAGACGGAGAGACGGAGATACGTTGAGGGAGACCTAGAGACAGAGAGACAGAGAAAGACGGAGAGACAGAGAGAGACGGAGAGACGGAGATACGGTGAGGGAGACCTAGAGACAGAGAGACAGAGAGAGAGACGGAGAGACTGTGAGAGAGACCTAGATACGGAGAGACAGAGAGAGACGGAGAGACGGAGAGAGAGACCTAGATAAGGAGAGACAGAGAGAGATGGAGAGACGGTGAGAGAGACCTGGAGACGGAGAGACAGAGAGAGACGGAGAGACAAAGAGAGAGACAGAGAGAGGGTGAGAGAGACCTAGAGACGGAGAGACAGAGAGAGACGGAGAGATGGAGAGACGGTGAGAGAGACCTAGAGATGGAGAGACAGAGAGAGACGGCGAGACGGTGAGAGAGACCTGGAGACGGAGAGCCAGAGAGAGACGGAGAGACAAAGAGAGACAGAGAGAGGGTGAGAGAGACCTAGAGACGGAGAGACAGAGAGAGACGGCGAGACGGAGAGACGGTGAGAGAGACAGAGAGACGGAGAGACAGAGAGAGACGGAGAGACGGTGAGTGAGACCTAGAGACAGAGAGAGAGGGAGAGAGAGAGACAGAGAGAGAGAGAGAGAGAGACAGAGAGAGGGAGACGGAAGGTGAGAGTCATGTGTGTGTGTGTGTATCACCTCATCTCATCGGGGAGCGAGAGGAACGAGGGGCCAGCGGAGGTAACGGTCCGTGCTCTGCCAAACGATCCTCCATCTTTTGTCCTGGCCCAGTCTGCCCACTGGCCATATGGGCCCAACACGTCTGATACAATAAACCAGTAACACACTCTCACACACTTGAACTTGACACAATACAACACACCCCATTAGACCAAATGACACACACTCAAACAAAACACACATACACACATGCCAGACAATACACCAAACCTCACAACATTAAACCAAGTGACACGTAGTTTCTCCATAACACCATGCAAACAGGAATGTACACATAAACACACACACACACACACAACAAAGGGGTATACTACATACGTTGCTAGATGTACCCAGGCTTTTCTGAAATTAGTGCCAACTTTCTTTTATTATGTATCATTAATGACGCTTTTTCCCCTAATAATAATAGTATTATGTCACAGAAAACGTTCAGATGCATCCTGTCATTACTAAATATGTCATGTGATAGGTACTATTTCAGTATGAATATATTTTTTGACAAAAAACTTTAATAAATGATTTAATCGGTCGTCTTCCTCAAATTAAGGGATAATGACTCAATCTTTGCAAGAGGGGGGAATCATTGGTCGCAGCTCAGACACTTCATTCAGGATAAATGGAGTGAGCTCTGAGTTAGCCTGCCCTGGAGCAGGTTAGTTCTGAAGGATTTGTTGCCATAGAAATGTACCTGGCTAAAAGGTGAGCCACCTTCGCTGTACCTGTTATCCCAGGTTGAACTCAGAGTTGACCTCAAAGATACCTCACTAACTTCTCAAACCCAGTACGTAGCATACAAGACACTATGACCTGATCACGATGTTAATGCTTTCTAATTTCTATATTAAAACAACCGTTGTTTATCTTTGCCAGGTAACGTTCTATTGTCCTGTCCTAGGTAACATTCTATTGTCCTGTCCCAGGTAACACTCTATTGTCCTGTTCCAGGTAACATTCTATTGTCCTGTCCTAGGTAACATTCTATTGTCCTGTCCCAGGTAACACTCTATTGTCCTGTTCCAGGTAACATTCTATTGTCTTGTCCCAGGTAACACGCTATTGTCCTGTCCTAGGTAACATTCTATTGTCCTGTTTCAGGTAACATGATATTAACCTGTTCCAGGTAACGTTCTATTGTCCTGTCCCAGGTAACACTCTATTGTCCTGTCCTAAGTAACATTCTATTGTCCTGTTTCAGGTAACATGATATTAACCTGTTCCAGGTAACGTTCTATTGTCCTGTCCCAGGTAACACTCTATTGTCCTGTCCTAGGTAACATTCTATTGTCCTGTTCCAGGTAACATGATATTAACCTGTTCCAGGTAACGTTCTATTGTCCTGTCCCAGGTAACACTCTATTGTCCTGTCCCAGGTAACATTCTATTGTCCTGTTCCAGGTAACATGATATTAACCTGTTCCAGGTAACGTTCTATTGTCCTGTCCCAGGTAACACTCTATTGTCCTGTCCTAGGTAACATTCTATTGTCCTGTTCCAGGTAACATGATATTAACCTGTTCCAGGTAACGTTCTATTGTCCTGTCCCAGGTAACATTCTATTGTCCTGTTCCAGGGAACATGATATTAACCTGTTCCAGGTAACGTTCTATTGTCCTGTCCCAGGTAACACTCTATTGTCCTGTCCTAGGTAACATTCTATTGTCCTGTTCCAGGTAACATGATATTAACCTGTTCCAGTAACATGATATTAACCTGTTCCAGGTAACGCTCTATTGTCCTGTTCCAGGTAACATTCTATTGTCCTGTTCGAGGTAACATGATATTAACCTGTTCCAGGTAACGTTCTATTGTCCTGTCCCAGGTAACACTCTATTGTCCTGTCCTAGGTAACATTCTATTGTCCTGTTCCAGGTAACATGATATTAACCTGTTCCAGTAACATGATATTAACCTGTTCCAGGTAACGCTCTATTGTCCTGTCCCAGGTAACATTCTATTGTCCTGTTCGAGGTAACATGATATTAACCTGTTCCAGGTAACGTTCTATTGTCCTGTCCCAGGTAACATTCTATTGTCCTGTTCGAGGTAACATGATATTAACCTGTTCCAGGTAACGTTCTATTGTCCTGTCCCAGGTAACATTCTATTGTCCTGTTGCCGGTCACGTTTTATTGTCCTGTTCCAGGTAACATTCTATTGTCCTGTCCCAGGTAACGTTCTACTCCTGTTCCAGGTAACATTCTATTGTCCTGTCCCAGGTAACATTCTATTGCCCTGTCCCAGGTAACATTCTATTGTCCTGTTCCAGGTAACATTCTATTGTCCTGTCCCATGTAACATTCTATTGTCCTGTCCCAGGTAACATTCTATTGTCCTGTCCCAGGTAACATACTATTGTCCTGTTCCAGGTAACATTCTATTGTCCTGTCCCAGGTAACATTCTATTGTCCTGTCCCAGGTAACATTCTATTGTCCTGTCCCAGGTAACATTCTATTGTCCTTTCCCAGGTAACATTCTATTGTCCTGTCCCAGGTAACATTCTATTGTTGTCACGAATCCTGTTTCCTGAGTCTGTTTTTTGCCTGTGTTCTGTCCTGGAGTGTTTTTTTCCGGCGTCCTGGAACGCACCCTGTCTGGTTGCCGGGCATGGTAGCCAGTTGGGAGTTCTGATTACCCGCACCTGTATCCCATCAGCTATCTGCACACCTGGTCCTGATCATCATCTCTCCTCTTCATAAGCCGGACCTGACATCCATTCCCTGCTGGATCGTTAGCCATGAACAGTATGTTGTGCCATAGTATCAGCATCAAGTTGGATAGAATTTGTTTTGTTGTTTTTTACGTATTGCTTGCTTTAAACTTACCTCCGTTTGTTCTGTCTTCAGTTACTCACCCGGATCATTTACCCCATTCCCGCCTGGTCATCGGAGGATTCCGCTACCCCATTGGATCCACCTATTTACTCCCATCAACTCACCACCGCTGCCCGCTACGCCACCTGGATATATCTACCCATTCACATTCACTTGTAAATAAATACTCACCTTCTTCCTACTCTCCTTGTCTGCTTCTGGGTTTGATTTTGAAAAAACGTGACAATTGTCCTGTCCCAGGTAACATTCTATTGTCCTGTCCCAGGTAACATTCTATTGTCCTGTCCCAGGAAACATTCTATTGTCCTGTCCCAGGTAACGTTCTACACCTGTTCCAGGTAACATTCTATTGTCCTGTCCCAGGTAACATTCTATTGTCCTGTCCCAGGAAACATTCTATTGTCCTGTCCCATGTAACATTCTATTGTCCTGTCCCAGGTAACGTTCTACACCTGTTCCAGGTAACATTCTATTGTCCTGTCCCAGGTAACGTTCTACTCCTGTTCTAGGCAGGAGGAGTTGGCTGGGAGACCAGGCCTTTATTTCCTCAGTAGACAGAATAAAAGTTTCTCACCTTCACAGACCACTGAAGCAGCAACTTATTATGGTTGGGAGATGGCACCATATATATATATTACACACACACACACACGAGACAGACATTCCGACAAACCAGATCATAAGGCTTGGAAGACAGACGATGAGACTGAGAATGTCATTCACCCGGAGGAAACAGACCTTGATGAAGACAAAATGTCCGATGTCTAATCCATCGTTCTCCCTCCTCACGCTAATACTCTAGCACGCTAACAGATTGAGCACTACTCACTAGAAGTGGGTCAGCTCTCCTCAGGGCTAAGGGAGAACAACACAAAGATCAACACAATGCTCATCATAACTATGCTAATAGAACGTGCTACTGTCTGGAGGAGTGTGCTGTAGTTGGGATAGAGAGAATAAGCAAGGCATGCGCATTGCCCTGGGAGGGAATGGGGGAATTAGGGACTCAGCGACATGTGACAGTCGGTGTGTGAAGAGTAAATATTTGACTGTCAAGTCCACTGTCCTCTGGCTGTGCCTGATGTCATGACGCACATTGTTCTGCACATCCATATCCAGACAACTAGCCATCAGCTACCAACTCAAGACAAACACACAGGGAAACAATCTTCTACATAAGTAGCCATTGGCTTCCAATGTTTCCAGTTGTCAAGAACCGGCTCGAAGTTCGTAACAAAAGGGAGACAACGTGGAGACAAGGAATAACAAAATATATGTATTAAATAAAGTAAACTAAATATAATTAACAACGGTGTGTGTAGTCAGTAATCATTAGTGTAAGTGAGTGTTTTGCATGCCTAAATGTGATAATGCGGGGTGTTAAAGGTGCTAAAGCAAACAACCAAAAGGCCACAAAAAAATACCACAAAATCTATAAAGGTGTCTGCATGGAAAGAGTCTCTCCAATGAATGGGGAAGAAATGCATTTATCCTGGGACACCCAGGTGTGTCCCATTTCTCTGACGACCCTCCTGGATCGGCCCGCCGACATCCTATTAAGGAAAACAAGAGCAAAGAGAAAGAATTTGGCAGAGTGGGAGGGTCGTCACACAGTGGGGTAAAGTACTTAAGTAAAAATACTTAAAAGTACTTAAGTAGTTTTTGGGGTATCTGTGCTATTTACTATTTATATTTTAGACAACCTTTACTTTTATTTCACTATATTCCTCATTAGAATAATGTACTTTTTACTCCATACTTTTTCCCTGACACCCAAAAGTACTTGTTACATTTTGAATGCTTAGCAGGACAGGAAAATAGTCCAATCTCTGCACTTATCAAGGGAACATCCCTGGTCATCCTCTGCCTCTGATGTGGCAGACTCACTAAACACACATAGTTCATTTGTAAATGATGCCTGAGTGTTGGAGTCCCTGGCTATAAATAAAAACAACAAGAAAGTGGTGCCGTCTGCTTTGCTTAATATAAGGAATTGAAAATGATTTATACTTTTACTTTTGATTTAAGTAGATTTTTGCATTTACATTTAACTTTGACACTTAGAAATATTTAAAAGAAAATACTTTAGACTTTCCTCAAGTAATATTTTACTGGGTGACTTTTACTTGAGTCATTTTCTATTAAGGTATCTTTAATTTTATTCAAGTATGACAAACGGGTACTTTTTCCACCACTGAATGTTTCAAGTTTTAATGTCACGTGCACAAGTACAGGGAAATGTCTTTCTTGCAGCTGTAACCCCAACAATGAGGTAATCAATAACAATGTAATACTAAAAATAACAGGGTAGAACAAAAACATGAGAAAACGTCAACAAGAATAACGATGTGTCTGTCTGTGTGAGTCTGTTTATATGACTGACTGAATATATTCTGAATTGCCGCCCTCTCTTCCTCCAGAGACCACCCACCTTAAAGAAACATGAGAGGTGAAAAACACTAGGCCTATTTCATGTTGAACTGCTCCAGTGAATTCTACTCAAACACACACACACACACACACACACACACACACACACACACACACACACACACACACACACACACACACACACACACACACACACACACACACACACTAGCCCCCCTATTGCATAATAAGTACCTTACACCTATCTCCTGCATCAGTGTGACACACTACCCCACTTTGTTCTGCGCACTGAGCGGATGAACATACTGTGTGTCCTTTGGGTACTTCAGAGGGCTGAGGCGTCCACATAGCTGCCTGTCTGCCCTTGCTCCCCCCTCTTGGTCATAGTTGCTCCTGAGTGGTGCAGCGGTCTAAGGCACTGCATCTCAGTGCAAGAGGCGTCACCACAGTCCCTGGTTTGAATCCAGGCTGTATCACATCCGGACGTGATTGAGAGTGCCATAGGGCGGCCCACAATTGGCCCAGCGTCGTCCGGGTTTAGCCGGGGTAGGCCGTCATTGTAAATAAGAATTTGTGCTTAACTGACTTGCCAACTTAAATAAAGGTTTAATTGAAAATATATATATACAAAAAATGTGTCATCACAACACAGCTTCACACAAAGCCTATGAGAACATGTTAAAACAACCACACCCTCAGTGGGCCAACACAGTAATGAATGGTGCAGATGACCCAGGGTTCAATCCCTGGTCAGATATAATCATGAAGAGTGCAGGCAGTCCAGTGGGGATAGGGATTACACTATGAAGGCAGTTGCATGTAAAGGACTGCACTACATAACCTTGTCTAATACCATTATACAAGAACTATTCAATGTCTGATCAAATATCTTTAAAACCTGTACTTTAATATAGTCGGTGTGCATGTATGTTTAATCCTAAATCCAGGAAGAACATCACGAAAGCCCTTTTCTATGAACTAGAAAAGCCTTTAACTTTAAAAATACTACACACACTGTTCTGACCATACAAACACACAAATATGAACACATACACAAACACACATATGAACACACATACACACACATATGAACACATACACAAACATACATACGCACACACATATGAACACACATATGAACACATACACACACACATATGAACACATATACACAAGGGGGAGCAGACTGGGTATTGAGAGAGGGGATTAGAGTGGGTATTGAGAGAAAGAGCAGACTGGGTATTGAGAGAGGGGAGCAGACTGGGTATTGAGAGAGGGGAGCAGACTGGGTATTGAGAGAGGGGACCATACTGTGTATTGAGAGAGGGGAGCAGACTGGGTATTGAGAGAGGGGAGCAGACTGGGTATTGAGAGAGGGGACCATACTGTGTATTGAGAGAGGGGACCATACTGTGTATTGAGAGAGGGGAGCAGACTGGGTATTGAGGGGAGCAGACTGGGGGAGGGGAGCAGACTGGGTATTGCAGACTGGGTATTGAGAGAGGGGAGCAGACTGGGTATTGAAAGAGGGGAGCAGACTGGGTATTGAGAGAGGGGAGCAGACTGGGTATTGAGAGAGGGGACCAGACTGGGTATTGAGAGAGGGGACCAGACTGGGTATTGAGAGAGGGGAGCAGACTGGGTATTGAGAGAGGGGAGCAGACTGGGTATTGAGAGAAGGAGCAGACTGAGGGGATTGAGTGGATAGAGGGAGCAGACTGGGTATTGAGGGGACCATACTGGGGAGGGGATTAGAGTGGGTATTGAGAGAGGGGAGCAGACTGGGTATTGAGAGAAGGAGCAGACTGGGTATTGATAGAGGGGAGCAGACTGGGTATTGAGAGAGGGGAGCAGACTGGGTATTGAGAGGGAGCAGACTGGGTATTGAGAGAGGGGAGCAGACTGGGTATTGACTGGGTAGAGGGGAGCAGACTGGGTATTGAGAGAGGGGATTAGCAGACTGGGTATTTGAGGAGCAGACTGGGTATTGAGAGAGGGGAGCAGACTGGGTATTGAGAGAGGGGACCAGACTGGGTATTGAGAGAGGGGACCAGACTGGGTATTGAGAGAGGGGAGCAGACTGGGTATTGAGAGAGGGGAGCAGACTGGGTATTGAGAGAGGGGATTAGACTGGGTATTGAGAGAGGGGATTAGAGTGGGTATTGAGAGAAGGAGCAGACTGGGTATTGATAGAGGGGATTAGAGTGGATATTGAGCAGAGGAGAGCAGACTGGGAATTGAGAGAGGGAGCAGACTGGGTATTGAGAGAGGGGACCAAACTGGGTATTGAGAGAGACTGGGTATTGAGAGAGGGGACCAGACTGGGGGAGGGGCAGACTGGGTATTGAGAGAGGGGAGCAGACTGGGTATTGAGAGAGGGGATTAGATTGGGTATTGAGAGAGGGGATTAGAGTGGGTATTGAGAGAGGGGATTAGAGTGGGTATTGAGAGAGAGGAACAGACTGGGTATTGAGAGAGTGGAGCATACTGGGTATTTGGGGGGAGACTGGGTATTGGGAGAGGGAGCAGACTGGGTATTAAGAGAGGGGATTAGACTGGGTATTGAGAGAGGGGAGCAGACTGGGTATTGAGAGAGGGAGCAGACTGGGTATTGAGAGAGGGAGCAGACTGGGTATTGAGAGAGGGAGCAGACTGGGTATTAGGGAGCAGACTGGGTATTAAGAGAGGGGAGCAGACTGGGTATTGAGAGAGGGTAGCAGACTGGGTTTTGAGAGAGGGTAGCAGACTGGGTATTGAGAGAGGGAGCAGACTGGGTATTGAGAGAGGGAGCAGACTGGGTATTGAGAGAGGGGAGCAGACTGGGTATTAAGAGAGGGGAGCAGACTGGGTTTTGAGAGAGGGTAGCAGACTGGGTATTGAGAGAGGGGAGCAGACTGGGTATTGCAAAGAGAAGAACATTGAGAGAGATATTAATGAGAGATTATAGATAGATTGAGAGAGAGAGAGAGAGAGAGAGAGAGAGAGAGAGAGTATAAAAAATATGGAAAGAGAGAGAGTCTGAAAGACAGAGGAAAAGAGAGGGATGGAGAGAGTGCAGGAGTAGGGTTCAGAGCAGGGGCGACCAGACAATGAAGGGCTGTGGTGTCATCTGCTGAACGGTTCAGGTGTGTGTGTGTTTGTTTGTTTGTTTGTGTGTGTGTGTTGGCTGCTCTTCAGTATCAGGTATCTGAGAGGACAATGGTCCATCGTTGTATGGAAGGGATATTGTATAGAAGACCTGGAAGTGGGGACGGAGAGGGGGAGAACAAAGGGAGTAAAGAAAAACAGAGCAGGTGGTATGACTCACTAGTATCAAATCAAAGGAACAGAGCAACAGTGGTCGAGAGAGAGAGTGAGAGAGAGATAGAGAGAGAGAGACAGAAACAAAGAGAGAGAGAGAGAGAGAGGGAGAGAGAGAGAGAGAGAGAGAGAGAGAGAGTGGGAGAGACAGAGAGACAAAGACAGAAACAAAGAGAAACAGAGAGAGAGAGTGAGAGAGACAGAAACAAAGAGAAACAGAGAGAGGGAGATAGAGAGAGAGAGAGAGAGAGAGAGAGAGAGAGAGAGAGAGAGAGAGAGAGAGGACATTTTCTGACAGACCTACCAGCCTGCACATGTCCGTCATTTAATCTCCAAAGTACGCATTGGCAATATATACATTGTTATGTCATGCCAATAAAGAACACTTAATTGAATTGAAATTGATAAGGAGAGATAAGAGATAAGGAGAGAAAGAAAGAGAGAAAGAGAGAGAGAGCGAGAGAGAACACAAATTCCATCTAGACACCGTTGCCCTAGAGCACACTGAGGTTGGAGTCATTAAAACTCGTTTTTCAACCACTCCACAAATTTCTTGTTTGCAAACTATATTTTTGGCAAGTTGGTTAGGACATCTACTTTGTGCATGACACAAGTAATTGTTCCAACAATTGCTTTCAGACAGATTATTTCACTTATAACTCACTGTATCACAATTCCAGTGGGTCAGACGTTTACATACACTAAGTTGACTGTGCCTTTAAACAGCTTGGAAAATTCAAGAAAATTATGCCATGACTTTAGAAGCTTCTGATAGGCTAATTGACATCCTTGGGAGCAATTTCCAAACTCCTGAATGTACCACGTTCATCTGTACAAACAATAGCACGCAAGTATAAACACCATGGGACCACGCAGCCGCCACACCGCTCAGAAAGGAGGCACGTTCTGTCTCCTAGAAATGAACGTGCTGTGGTGCGAAAATTTCAAATCAATCCCAGAACAACAGCAAAGGACCTTGTGAAGATGTTGGAGGAAACAGGTACAAAAGTATCTATATCCACAGTAAAACGAGTCCTATATCGACATAACCTGAAAGGCAGCTCAGCAAGGAAGAAGCCACTGCTCCAAAACCTCCATAAAAAAGCCAGACTACAGTTTGCAACTGCACATGGTAACAGAGATCGTACTTTTTTCGAGAAATATCCTCTGATCTGATGACACAAAAATAGAACTGTTTAGCCATAATGACCATCGTTATGTTTGGAGGAAAACGGGAGATCCTTGCAAGCCAAAGAACACCATCCCGACTGTGAAGCACGGGGGTGGCAGCATCATGTTGTGGGGGTGCTTTGCTGCAGGAGGGACTGGTGCACTTCACAAAATAGATGGCATCATGAGGTAGGAAAATTAGGTGGATATATTGAAGCAACATCTCAAGACATCAGTCAGGAAGTTAAAGCTTGGTCGCAAATGTGTGTACCAAATGGACAATGACCACAAGCATACTTCCAAAGTTGTGGCAAAATGGTTTAAGAACAACAAAGTCAAGGTATTGGAGTGGCCATCACAAAGCCCTGACCTCAATCCCATAGAACATTTGTGGGCAGAACTGAAAAAGCGTGTGCGAGCAAGGAGGCCTACAAACCTGACTCAGTTACACCAGCTCTGTCAGGAGGAATGGGCCAAAATTCACCCAACTTATTGTGGGAAGCTTATGGAAGGCTACCTGAAACGTTTGACCCAAGTTAAACAATTTAAAGGCAATACTACCAAATACTTAAATATCTTCAATGTAGGGCTCATTAAATGTCTTTAGTGTAGGGCTCATTACATATCTTCAAGGTAGGGCTCATTAAAAATCTTCAATGTAGGGCTCATTCAATGTCTTCAGTGTAGGGCTCATTACATATCTTCAATGTAGGGCTCATTACATATCTTCAATGTAGGGCTCATTACATATCTTCAATGTAGGGCTCATTAAATATCTTCAATGTAGGCCTCATTAAATATCTTCAATGTAGGGCTCATTAAATATCTTCAATGTAGGGCTCATTAAATGTCTTCAATGTAGGGCTCATTAAATATCTTCAATGTAGGGCTCATTAAATATCTTCAATGTAGGGCTCAGTAAATGTCGTCAAAGTAGGGCTCATTAAATATCTTCAATGCAGGGCTCATTAAATATCTTCAATGTTGGGCTCATTAAATATCTTCAATGTAGGGCTCAGTAAATGTCGTCAAAGTAGGGCTCATTAAATATCTTCAATGTAGGGCTCAGTAAATGTCGTCAAAGTTGGGCTCATTAAATATCTTCAATGTAGGGCTCATTAAATATCTTCAATGTAGGGCTCGGTAAATGTCGTCAAAGTTGGGCTCATTAAATATCTTCAATGTAGGGCTCAGTAAATGTCGTCAAAGTAGGGCTCATTAAATATCTTCAATGTAGGGCTCAGTAAATGTCGTCAAAGTTGGGCTCATTAAATATCTTCAATGTAGGGCTCATTAAATATCTTCAATGTAGGGCTCAGTAAATGTCGTCAAAGTTGGGCTCATTAAATATCTTCAATGTAGGGCTCATTAAATATCTTCAATGTAGGGCTCAGTAAATGTCGTCAATGTAGGGCTCATTAAATATCTTCAATGTAGGGCTCATCAGGCTCAGGTAGCATCAGGTTTGAATTTTCCATCAAAGCTCTAAACAAATCCAGACAAAGGCCTATTTATATGCTTTATAAGCTTTTGAAGAACACTTACGGTTTTGGCAGGAAATACTTGGTTCCACGGGAAAAAAGTGATTTATTCTCAGGAATGAAACATTTGTAAAGAAAATATTCAACCCTTGTGTGTGTGTGTGTGTGTGTGTGTGTGTGTGTGTGTGTGTGTGTTGGGCCAGGCTTCCTCCCATTCTTCTCCTGCTGCTCTGTGTTTGTGCTGTCATGGCTGGACCTCAGGACAAGGCTACAGCGCCGCTGGCATCCACCCCAGCACAGCCTACACACACACACACACACACACAACACACACACACACACACACACACACACACACACACACACACACACACACACACACACACACACACACACACACACACAAAGTATTATATAGTAGGCCTGTGGTTGCCTGTACGTTTGAAGAGAACACGTACACACACACACTCCGTCAACAATGCCTTCTCCAGCGGTAACAGCATATACTCTGATAAACAGTCTTTACCCACACACAGAAGCAATCAGAGCTCTGGCTTTCTCCAAATAGAACACCATGGCAACAACTCACTTACCAGCACTCAACAGCCTTTGTGATGTTGCCAACATGTTGCTCGCCTGTTGCGCAATCATCGCCATTTGAACCTAGTCACTCCTGCCTCTCCCGGAGACCTCGTTCACCTTCAATCTCCAGACACTGTGAAGGGTTGTTAAGGGTCATTAAAGGTCCTTTGGTGATGTCACCGGTCCCCATGAGACAAGGTGATGATTTCCAATATTGCCACATCTGCAGGCGGGCAGTTGCACCATCACTTAGGGCCTTGAGTTCAGGGAACATTGCTTTGTCTTCCTCTGAGAGATGTTATATGCTCTTCTTTAAAAGAGGCCCTTTTATGATGCACTTACATATTTATTTGTGTAAGCGAATCTTGCTTTTTGATAAATGCTTAGCATTGAGAATCTGATAGTGGCCTACGACAATCCAGTCATGTGTTCTCTCGCTCTGTTGAATGCTATTAGCATAAATGCTATTAGCATTGGGAATTAGCAATTCATGTTTGTGTTCTTTCTCGCTATTAGCATAGGTGCTATTAGTGATTATCATTTAACAGTGAGAATCTGAAGAACAGCAATCCATTTCAGTTCTTCTCTTTGATGAATGCTATTAGCATTTAGCATTGAGATTCTGAAGTAGACCTACGGCAATCCATGTTGTGTTTTTCCCTCTGTGATTCATATTTTCGCATTTAGCATTTGACAGCCTATTTGCTAACTCTCTCTTTTTTCCATAAGTGATTAGAATTAGCAACCCACACCACCTGGGGTATTCACCAGTAAGGCTGTTTTTCGGTTTGTTTGTTTTTACCTTAGAGGCACTGTTGGTTTTGTGAGGAGAACATAGTGTAAGTAAACGAAGGAGAGGAGAGGAGAAAGAAGAGTGGAATTGAAAGGATGAGAGTCAAACCTGCAGCCATTTTCTGCAGAACGAATATAATGTTTTCCCTCTCTCCTCTTTCTCCTCTCTCTTCTCCTTTCTCTCCTCTCTCTCCTCTTTCTCCTCTCTTCTCCTCTCTCTCCTCTTCTCCTCTCTCTCTTCCTCTCTCTGCTCATCTCTTCTTCCAAAGACAAGTGTTATGTTCTTTTAGCCCTGTCTCCATGACAACCCCCAGAAGCCCTCTCAAGCGGCCTCGCAACGCACCAAGTGGCCAAACCCTCTCTGTTCTCCGCAACCTCCGGCAATACGGCACCTGTTTGGCTGCTCCGTGTTAGTCCCTTTTGTGTTTGAGTGGATGTGGATGGGGAGTGTTGGGGACGGAGGGTGTACAGTGGTTTCTCCCTCCCAGTGTGGAGACTCTTTTGTGGGGAGAATGAGGGTGGATGTAGGGGCGTCTGGAGCTAGGCCAAGTTGGGCCTCTTCTGGTTTGTCTGCCTCTACACAATCTCTCAATTTCAATTTCAATTTAAGGGCTTTATTGGCATGGGAAACATATGTTTACATTGACTAAGCAAGTGAAATAGATAATAAACAAAAGTGAAATTAACATTAAAAATGAATAGTAAACATTATACTCACAAAGGTTCCAAAATAATAAAGACATTTCAAATGTCATATTATGTTTAAATACAGTGTTGTAATCATGTGCAAATAGTTAAAGTACAAACGGGAAAATAAATAAACATAAATATGGGTTGTGTTTACAATGGTGTTTGTCCTTCACTGGTTGCCCATGTCACTGTAAGTTAGGGGTGGCAGGTTAGCCTAGTGGTTAGAGTGTTGGACTAGTAACCGGAAGGTTGCAAGTTCAAATCCCTGAGCTGACAAGGTGCAAATCTGTTGTTCTGCCACGAACAGGAAGTTAACCCACTGTTCCTAGGCTGTCATTGAAAATAAGAATTTGTTCTTAACTGACTTGCGTAGTTAAATGAAGGTTAAAAATTAGGATAACCACTTTATTTTAAGAATGTGAAATGTCAGAATAATAGTAGAGAGAATGATTTATTTCAGCTTTTATTTCTTTCATCACATTCCCAGTGGGTCAGAAGTTTACATATACTCAATTAGTATTTGGTAGCTTTGCCTTTAAATTGTTTAACTTGGGTCAAAACATTTGGGTAGCCTTCCACAAGCTTCCCACATAACGATGGTCATTATGGCCAAACGGTTCTATTTTTTGTGTCATCAGATCAGAGGACATTTCTCCAAAAAGTACGAACTTTGTCCCCATGTGCAACCGTAGTCTGACTTTTTTTATGGCGGTTCTGGAGCAGTGGCTTCTTCCTTAAGTTCAAGTTTAAGGTTATTTTTTATTTTTACCAGGACAGTGCACATTAATCAACATTTCAGTAAAAGTGCCGGTTTTAGCCAACCGGCTAATTTTCAACCGCAGTCCCTGTTTTTAAAACCAATTACAATACAGACAATCAATGAGTAGTGAGCACATGCAGAGCAACATAGAACAAGCAGCACACAGATAGAGCAACATAGCACAAAAAGCAACAAGACAAAACCCATAAAAGCAACAAAGTGTTTCCACACCTCAAAAGCTGCAGACAACAAGACAACATGGAAAGCAGAAATACACAGTTAGGGATTATGTTCACAAATCTCATTGACCTTTAGCAATGTATTCCAGACATGGGAAGCTCTCACAGAGAAAGCAGATGGACTCAAGGTGCTTTTCCTTAAGGAACCTATACAGTCACCTCTCATGGAAGACCTTGTGGATCTGATGCCATATGTTTGGGTTTTCTGTTCAACAAAAATACTGAGTGGAGGGGGAGCCAGGCAATTTAGGATCTTGAATACAAGACATGTGTCGGTGTATTGCACAATATTTTCCCAACTCAGGAGCTCATGCTTTCTGAGGATGTAACAGTGATGATGGTTATTGGGATTCCTATCAAGCACATTGAGAGCCTGTTTGTAGACAGACTGAATTGGTTTTAATGTTGTACAGCAAGCTTGGGTCACACTAGTCAAGCAGTATTCTAAGTGGGGGAGTATCATAGATTTGAAGTACAGTTTTGCTACCTCTGTAGTCAAACAACTTCAAATAAATCGGAAATGAGCTAGGTTGAATTTGGTTATTTGAATGACCTTTTTCACCTGCTTTTTAAAAGATAGGTTGGAATCAAGTATGATGCCAAGGTACTTAAAATCAGATACAGTGGGGCAAGAAAGTATTTAGTCAGCCACCAATTGTGCAAGTTCTCCCACTTAAAAAGAGGAGACAGGCCAGTAATTTTCATCATTGGCACACTTCAACAATGATAGACACAAAAAGAAAAAGAAAAATCCAGAAAATCACATTGTAGGATTTTTAATGAATTTATTTGAAAATTATGGTGGAAAATAAGTATTTGGTCACCTACAAACAAGCAAGATTTCTGGCTTTCACAGACCTGTAACTTCTTCTTTAAGAGGCTGCAGCAGGCTGGGAAGACTGAATCTGCAATAGGTAAGCAGCTTGGTTTGAAGAAATCAACTGTGGGAGCAATTATTGGGAAATGGAAGACATACAAGACCACTTATAATCTCCCTCGATCTGGGGCTCCACGCAAGATCTCACCCCGTGGTGCCAAAATGATCACAAGAACGGTGAGCAAAAATCCAAGAACCACACGGGGGGACCAGTGTGGTGAATGACCTGCGGAGAGCTGGGACCAAAGTAACAAAGCCTACCATCAGTAACACACTACGCCGCCAGGGCCTCAAATCCTGCAGTGCCAGACATGTCCCCCTGCTAAAGCCAGTACATGTCCAGGCCCGTCTGAAGTTTGCTAGAGAGCATTTGGATGATCCAGAAGAAGATTGGGAGAATGTCATATGGTCAGATGAAACCAAAATATAACTTTTTGGTAAAAACTCAACTCGTCGTGTTTGGAGGACAAAGAATGCTGAGTTGCATCCAAAGAACACCATACCTACTGTGAAGCATGGGGGTGTAAACAACATTTGAGGCTGTTTTTCTGAAAAGGGACCAGGACGACTGATCCGTGTAAAGGAAAGAATGAATGGGGCCATGTATCGTGAGATTTTGAGTGAAAACCTCCATCAGCAAGGGCATTGAAGATGAAACGTGACTGGGTCTTTCAGCATGACAATGATCCCAAACACACCGCCCGGGCAATGAAGGAGTGGCTTCGTAAGAAGCATTTCAAGGTCCTGGAGTGGCCTAGCCAGTCTCCAGATCTCAACCCCATAGAAAATCTTTGGAGGGAGTTGAAAGTCCATGTTGCCCAGCAACAGCCCCAAAACACCACTGCTCTAGAGGAGATCTGCATGGAGGAATGGGCCAAAATACCAGTAACAGTGTGTGAAAACCTTGTGAAGACTTATAGAAAATGTTTGACCTCTGTCATTGCCAACAAAGGGTATATAACAAAGTATTGAGATAAACTTTTGTTATTGACCAAATACTTATTTTCCACCATAATTTGCAAATAAATTCATTAAAAATCCTACAGTGTGATTTTCTGGATTTTTTTTCTCATTTTGTCTGTCATAGTTGAAGTGTACCTATGATGAAAATTACAGGCCTCTCTCATCTTTTTAAGTGGGAGAACTTGCACAATTGGTGGCTAACTAAATACTTTTTTGCCCCACTATACCACCTGGAACTTCCCCCTGATACATAGACATCTGGTTCAGTAGCATCTGTTGCCCTCTTTGTGAAGAACATGCAGACAGTTTTTTTCACATTGAGATGCAAACACGAGTCACTGAGACACTTTGTAGCCTGGACCATTACAGTAGTGAGTTCTTGTGCAGCTTGTGGTTTGCTCTTTGCATGCACATCACAGGATCATCTGCATACATTTGAAATTCAGACCCAGTACAGACAGAAGGCAGATCATTAATGTACAGGCTGAACAGGAGGGGCCCCACTATTGAGCCTTGGGGCACGCCCACATCATAGCTAAGAGTGGGCGACATTGCTCACTCTGACACACTGAGTTCTGCCTTCGAGGTATGATTTCATACATCTCAAGTCATCAGGGGAAAAGTTGAACTTGGACAATTTGGTGATGATAACCTCAAGCTTAACAGCATCAAAAGCCTTCCAAGGGTCCATAAACACAGCCCCAACAACGCCCCCTTTGTCCATCTTGGACTTCACATTTTCCAGAAGAAAGAAGTTGGCCGTTTCTGTGGAGTGTTTTGCTCTGAAGCCAAACTGCATGGAGTGTAATGTGAAGGGGCTGTTGTTGAGGTGGGCAATCAGTTGTTCTGCTACACACTTTTAAACAACCTTCGACACCACAGGTAGTATACCAATGGACCTGTAGTTACTCACGTCAGCAGGGTCACCAAATATAAAGATGGCCATTATTATGGCCGACTTCCATACGCTTGGAAACACCCCCTGACCAAAAGATGTGTTGGTGACCTTAGTAATGGGGCCAATGAGTGACTGTAGTTTTTAAGAAAGATAGAGTCCAGGCCAGTCACATCTCTGGCTTTAGAGTTCTTTAGTGAGATAATCACCTTGTTCACCTTTGACTCAGAAACCCTTATGATGAAGACAGGTTGAGCGTCATTCACTATCACTGAGCCCAAGAAACCAGGGGAGGGGTTATGTGTCAGTACCCTGACAGAGTCAATAAAGTAGAAATTGAAGGCTATTGCTAATTCGACTGCATCCTGTGTTAGATTGTTTTTCACAGTGATTGCTAGTCTTTTTGCAGTGTTACTATGGTCTTTCCCTGTTAACTTTGTTAGATTCTCCCAGATCAATTTAGAATTTCCCTTTGCTTCACCAATTATGTTAATAAATAAAAAGTTTGCCTTGGCCTGTCTGATTTCTTTCATCACCTTATTTCTCAACATGGTAAACCTACGTCTGTCATGCTGTAATTGGGACTTTAGGGCTGTTTTTATAGCATAATCTTGTTCTTTCATCAGTTTCCAGATTTCTCCACTTAGCCAAGCTTTCAGCTTATGTTGTTATAGGACTCGTTTTACTGTGGCTCTAGATACTTTTGTACCTGTTTCCTCCAGCATCTTCACAAGGTCTTTTGCTGTTGTTCTGGGATTGATTTGCACTTTTCGCACCAAAGTATGTATATCTCTTGGAGACAGAATGTGTCTCCTTCCTAAGTGGTATGATGGCTGCGTGGTCCCATGGTGTTTATACTTGTGTACTATTGTTTGTGCTGATGAACGAGGTACCTTCAGGCGAGTTTTAATGACTCCAACTTAACGGTATGTAAACTTCCGATTTCAACTGTATATACAGGTCTATATATCAATCTTCAAACAAATGATCTATTTTGGAGACAATTTGAATGGACTTGATAGAGAGAAAGAATGTGAGAGAGTGCTCACGTTTAAACTGATTTAAAGATATGATATTTGAGTAACAGGCTGTTTTAAACTCTGCAGCTGCATTGAAAAAAAAACGATCTTTACAATTAAAAAATAAGGTGACCTCCGAACGCCAGGTGGAGATGTGTAAATTAAACACGCATTCAGTCTTTAAATTACTGTAGCATAGATTGTTGCAGGAAACGTAGGCCTACCTGTCACAAGAAAAAGAGTTACTGTGATGACATGACAGGTCTCCACACATTATGGGAATGCGCTCCATACTAAGATGGGCTGTGTGAGTGTTAATGGTTGATCATGCAGAGAGCAGAGAGAAGGTGGCGGAGAAGACACATTTACACATCGAGTATCATTTAACAGTTCCTTTTCACGTCATGTAGTTCACAGAAATCATTTGTTATAACTTACAGGTTTTCACAGATATTTATCTGAGTGGTTAATCTTCATAACGGGGTTCCCACCATTCAACCTTAACACACAACCTCTGTCTGGGCTTTGTTTTGATTGAAACATCACTCATTACCCCACAGGCCCACCTGCTCAACCATATCTGCACATGTTCTCCAGTACAGTGTGTGTGTGTGTGTGTGTGTGTGTGTGTGTGTGTGTGTGTGTGTGTGTGTGTGTGTGTGTGTGTGTGTGTGTGTGTGTGTGTGTGTGCGTGCGTGCGTGCGTGCGTGCGTGCGTGCGTGCGTGCGTGCGTGCGTGTGTGTGTGTGTGTGTGCGTGTGTGTGTGTGTGTGTGACTCTTTCCCAGAAGAACATGAAGGGTGAAGTGGTTCCACTCCCTGACCTAGTGACCTCTCACTTGAGGCTGATGTTGTGAATGTGAAAAACAACTTGTCCAAGGTTATCACCAGCCATCTATAACAACCTCCACTTGTCAACCTTATGAATGTGTCAAACCCTTACCTTAACAAACCAGAGTTTGAATGACCTCAACAATATAAGATCATGACTTTATCATCCCCATGGGGAAATGTTGGTTGAGGCTGTGAGCGTACGTAACAACACATAATGGAGACATAGTGCAGACAATAAATAATGGTAGAAAAAGTGCAGTTCATGAACAAACAATAGTTCATGAGTACACTATTCAATCAACTACAATGTTAGCTGTAGGCCAGTCCTCTGGTCTCCTGGTGTTATAACTACAATGTTAGCTGTAGACCTGTCCTCTGTTCTCCTGGTGTTATACCCACAATGTTAGCTGTAGACCTGTCCTCTGTTCTCCTGGTGTTATAACTACAATGTTAGCTGTAGGCCAGTCCTCTGTTCTCCTGGTGTTATACCCACAATGTTAGCTGTAGACCTGTCCTCTGTTCTCCTGGTGTTATAACCACAATGTTAGCTGAAGGCCAGTCCTCTGGTCTCCTGGTGTTATAACTACAATGTTAGCTGTAGACCTGTCCTCTGTTCTCCTGGTGTTATAACCACAATGTTAGCTGTAGGCCCGTCCTCTGGTCTCCTGGTGTTATAACCACAATGTTAGCTGTAGGCCTGTCCTCTGGTCTCCTGGTGTTATAACTACAATGTTAGCTGTAGGCCTGTCCTCTGGGCTCCTGGTGTTATAACTACAATGTTATCTGTAGGCCTGTCCTCTGGGCTCCTGGTGTTATAACTACAATGTTAGCTGTAGGCCAGTCCTCTGGGCTCCTGGTGTTATAATTACAATGTTAGCTGTAGGCCTGTCCTCTGTTCTCCTGGTGTTATAACTACAATGTTAGCTGTAGACCTGTCCTCTGTTCTCCTGGTGTTATAACCACAATGTTAGCTGTAGGCCCGTCCTCTGGTCTCCTGGTGTTATAACCACAATGTTAGCTGTAGGCCTGTCCTCTGGTCTCCTGGTGTTATAACTACAATGTTAGCTGTAGGCCTGTCCTCTGGGCTCCTGGTGTTATAACTACAATGTTATCTGTAGGCCTGTCCTCTGGGCTCCTGGTGTTATAACTACAATGTTAGCTGTAGGCCAGTCCTCTGGGCTCCTGGTGTTATAATTACAATGTTAGCTGTAGGCCTGTCCTCTGGGCTCCTGGTGTTATAATTACAATGTTAGCTGTAGACCTGTCCTCTGTTCTCCTGGTGTTATAACCACAATGTTAGCTGTAGGCCAGTCCTCTGGTCTCCTGGTGTTATAACTACAATGTTAGCTGTAGGCCTGTCCTCTGGGCTCCTGGTGTTATAACTACAATGTTAGCTGTAGACCTGCCCTCTGGTCTCCTGGTGGTATAATTACAATGTTAGCTGAAGGCCAGTCCTCTGTTCTCCTGGTGTTATAACTACAATGTTAGCTGTAGGCCTGTCCTCTGGTCTCTTGGTGTTATAACTACAATGTTAGCTGTAGACCTGCCCTCTGGTCTCCTGGTGGTTTTAAATTAGGACCTCAGATTTTCTCCCCCTATCCTAGATTCCTCTTTTCTCTTCTCCTCCATTGGATCCTGTGTTGGGGTGAAATGGTGCCATTATTGACAACACATGTTCAACGACCACAACTGTTACAGTGTCAAATTAGCTACCGTAAGAAGAATTCTGTAGTTTTTAGACAGAAGTAAAGAGAATCACAATGGAAGAACAAGCAGAGCGAGAGAGAGAGACAGAAAGGGAGAGAGAGAGCAATAGAGAGATAGAGAGAACAATTGAGAGAGAGAGAGCGAGAGAGGGGAGAGAGGGAGAGAGTGGAGAGAGAGGGGGGGGGGAGTGAGAGGGGGAGGGGAGAGGGGGGGGGGAGTTAGAGTGTAAAACTCAACACTGTGTTATTCCCCACAAGTTTAAACACACACAAAAATTGAAATGGAACAGAAAGGGACATTCATTTCGAGACACTTTACTGGAGAAGAAGTTTCTCCAGTAAAGTTCTCTCCCTCTGTGTGTGTAAAGCTGCAGCCCGAGAGATTCCAGTCTGTAGTTACCACTGGGTGTGTCTCGTTCTGACCTTAGTTCTTTTGTTTTAGTTGGTCAGGGCGTGAGTTGGGTGGGTTGTCTATGTTAGTTTGTCTATGATTTTCTATTTCTGTGTTTGGCCTGGTATGGCTCTCAATCAGAGGCAGCTGTCAATCGTTGTCCCTGATTGAGAACCATATTTAGGTGGCCTGTTTTCCATTGTGTTTTGTGGATGGTTGTTTCCTGTTTAGTGTTTTTGTTTCACCTTTCAGGACTGTTTGTTTGTCGTGTTTGTTGTTTTGTCTAGTGTTGCATATTTCATTAATAATATGAACACTTACCACCCTGCACCTTGGTCCTCCTCTCCTTCCCCAGACGACAAGCGTTACAGGGTGAGGTTACTGCAGCTACCTTTCACTTCCTGGAAAGGATTTGCACACACACACACGCACGCTATCACACATGCACACACACGAACACACACACACAAACACACACAAACACACTGTAGCTGTTGGTTTGGATTCCTCATTTTTAGGCATCTCTGGTGAATGCCTGTAGGTCCCCTGGACTGTTTAGAGTCTCTTAGTCAGAGTTGATTACTAGCTGGTGAAATGCTCCAGAAAACTCCAAGCCTATTTCATGACCTCTGTAACACACCATCAAATATCTCTTCCAAACTCAAACTTTTGACATGGATTTGGTTTGTTCTTGGTTACATAGTTTCTTTTTATTTGAGATCTAGACGTGTTTCAAAAAGTCTGACGTTTCAGTGTGCCAGTGCCAGCCTGGGTTGAACCGAAATGGTAAGTGGAGCAGACACAAACGTATCCAGGGATAGCTAGCAGGCCTAATGACCAACACAGAAAGGGTTACCCTTAACGAAGACCACCACGCGTCAACTCCAGACGCCAGGCCAATGTCATCATAAAGAACAGATATATAGACGATGTATAGATGATGTGATATAAAGACAATATATCACAGGCTCCTACTTTAACCTATGATAAGCCCTTATAATATTATTAGTAATATAATACAAGTAGAATAGAACTAAAACTAATAGAATGAAACAGAATAAAATAGAACACACACACAGGACTGTAGTTTTCCATACATAGCTACCTGCACATCACAAACACACCCTTGGACAAAGAGGCACATAGGGTTTTCCATTCCACTTGACAGCTCAGTGACAGGATATGAGTCTCGCCACACATAGAACACTTTCTTCATGTTGGGATCTGATTTATTGATTTGTCACCATGGTGATTCATGTAAATGTGTGTTTCAAAAAGACTGGAGGTGTTTGATCTCTTCCCCCTCTCTCTTTTCTCTTTTCTTCTAAATGTATAACTTTATATTTTTACCTGTAATTCAATCTCCAGCAACATTGTGACTTAATGATATGGATATCACTGTTCCCAGATCAGAGTTATTGACTGTTGTCTCCACAGACCTGGCTTCTCTCTCTGTTCTGGGAACAATGGTTATCGACAGGACAAAATACACCCTGCTGAGTTTCCTGACTCATCCTGAGTCACAAAGAGTCTGACCTTTTCAGCCTCTCTCTCTCAAACACACACACACACACACACACACACACACACACACACACACACACACACACACACACACACACACACACACACACGCTAATATCACCGAACACGTCACCTGGCTAGCAGTATTAACAGGGCAGTGGTGTGATAAGTGCTCCAGCAGGACCAACAGTCTCTTTGACAACAGATGTTGTTTTTGAGAACAAGAGATAGAAATAATAAGAGAGAATATGTTTTGGTTCAACGGGTGCAGGATACGGCATAGTCTAGTCAGTAAGGGTGTAAGGTTTCCACTGTTATTGCCAGTGCCCCTTCTCTCTTTCTCTCTCTCTCTACTCTCTTCTCCTCTCTCTCCCTCTTCTCTCTTCTCCTCTCACTACTCCTCTCTCCCTCTCTTCTTCTCTCCTCTCTCTCCCTCTTCTCTCTCTCTCTCCTCTCTCCTTCCACCGCTCCCCAGCTGCTACTGTTTCCTGATCAGGTCAAAGAACTATGGGGGGAAAGAGAGGGAGGAGAGGGGAGGGTAAAAGAGGAGATTGTGAGGAAAATTAAGTGGATATGCCCCCTGGAAGTTTGGGAGAAAGAAGAGAATAGAGAGGAAATAAGAGAAGTGAACATGGGGGGAACCCCTTTCCTTAGATTCTCCAAACTGGAGAGGAGAAGAAAGGGGAGGAGAAGAAAGGAGGAGAGAAGAAAAGGGTAGAAAATTACAGAAAAAAGGTGATAGCTCTATCGCTTGAGGCTGGGAGTGGGAGAGAAATAGGAGAGGAGAGGCAAGTGAGGTAAAGCTCAAACTACTGGAAGAGGGATATGTTTGACTCGTGAAAGTCAAGAGAAGGAGGGATGGTTGAGAGGGGAGAGGATGAGAGAAGGAGGGGAGGTTGAGAGAAGGTGGGGAGATTGAGAGAAGGAGAGGAGGTTGAGAGAAGGAGAGATGGAGGGGAGGTTGAGAGAAGGAGAGGAGGTTGAGAGAAGGAGAGGTTGAGAGAAGGAGAGGAGGTTGAGAGGAGTTAAGGAGGGGAGGTTGAGAGAAGGAGAGGAGGTTGAGAGAAGGTGGGGAGGTTGAGAGAATGAGAGAAGGAGGGGAGGTTGAGAGCAGGAGGGAAGGTTGAGAGAAGGAGAGGAGGTTGAGAGAAGGAGAGAAGAAGGGGAGGTTGAGAGAAGATGGGGGAGGTTGAGAGAAGGAGAGGAGGTTGAGAGAAGGAGGGGATGTTGAGAGAAGTGGAGGAGGTTGAAAGAAGGAGAGGAGGTTGAGAGAAGGAGGGGATGTTGAGAGAAGGTGGGGAGGTTGAGAGAAGGAGAGAAGGAGGGGAGGTTGAGAGAAGGTGGGGAGGTTGAGAGAAGGAAGGGAGGTTGATGACATGAAGGTACTTTTCTCTTATTGTCTGTGCCATCTGGTTGACTGTCCCGCTCCCCCTTCACCCCCCTCTCCTCTCCTCCCTTCATACTGAATGGAATCTGCTCACACCCTCCTTTGTAATGTAGGCAGTCACTCCCCTACCAGGCACAGGACAAAGGGGCTTACGCCCAGAGTAACTGCTGGCATTGTTCACATACACACACAAACATGGGCATGCACACACAAGCACACACACACACAAACAACCACACACACACTCACAGGAAAATCGTGTAAATGAGCACATAGGTACACACACTAAAACATAGATGGGCTCACGAGAACAGAGACACATTATACACTTGACACACACCCACCTTCCTCTGTCACAGAAGGATATCAAAAACAAAGCAGTGAAAAACCAAAGGAAACCAACGTTGTTTAGTCTGACAGAAACAGATGGTGTCCTTGGTGAGCTGCATGGGGGAATTCTGATGTCGGTTTGCCTCTCTGAACAAAACTCTGGTTTTGAAAGTTGTTACAGAGCACAGCAGTTTGGTATTTGTCTGCTTCCTCTATTCTACAGACTATTGGATTCTGTGAAAACTAAGTCTTTCAAAGCACCTCTACCCAGCATGCTCTGACAACGTGGGTCACACGTTGCCTGTATGCTTGACATGGCACAAGGTATAGAGATTATGCTCTGCACAGACAGGTCAGGTTGTGTGTGTGTGTGTGTGTGTGTGTGTGTGTGTGTGTGTGTGTGTGTGTGTGTGTGTGTGTGTGTGTGTGTGTGTGTGTGTGTGTGTGTGTGTGTGTGTGTGTGTGTGTGTGTGTGTGTGTGTGTGTGTGTCTGATGATCTGTCCGTCTTACTTTGGCAACGATGGACTGCCATAAGAAAGTGTGTGTATGGCACACACACACACCACCCCCACCCCCACACACACACACACACACACACACTGCTAATTCATCCCCTCGTCTCCGTCCCTGACCTCTTGGCACGGCAGTGCTAGAGAACTGTCAAATCTTTCCAAACACAACACATGTCCGGACGTGTACCTTAGTCAGTTCCTTAGTCATGATTACTAATAAACTATCCAACACCTGGAACAGTATTCTTCTCTCCCTCTGCTTGGAGCCATCTTACCCTGTCACCCTCTTTCTTTCTTTGTTGCCTGTCTCTTCTCCTCTCCCCCTCTCTCACTATCTCTAACCCCATCTCTGTCTGCTCCCCCAACACCCCCCTCCCTCTCCCCATCCCTCCTTCATTCTTACCCGTCTGTCAATAAGTGTTGCCTGTCTCTCCTCCTCACCCCTGTCTCTTCCTCTCTCCCACTCATTCAATATGTCTCTTCTCTGTCTCACTGCTCCCCTCTGGCAGGGTCTCTGTGTGTGTGTGTGTGTGTGTGTGTGTACTGATGTCCACCTAGTGACTGAAGCCGTGCCTGTCTGCACGAACCAATAAGCCCCCCTGTCATTAATTCACTAGGCTGCCTTTCTCAACCCTTCCCCCACAGCTGTTTACACCCATAGGGCACAGTGGCCATGAGACTGATTGACTGACACATGGACTGACTCACTGAATGAGATTGTCACTCAAATGTGAAGTAATAGTGTTGGGAGAGTCACACACACAAAGTTCTTACCGAATGTGGAGAGTTGGCTGGTCAAGGAAGTTGTGCTGGAAGCACGGGGGTGGCAGCATCATGCTGTGGGGGTGCTTTACTGCAGGAGGGACTGGTGCACTTCACAAAATAGATGGCATCATGAGGTAGGAAAATTAGGTGGATATATTGAAGCAACATCTCAAGACATCAGTCTGGAAGTTAAAGCTTGGTCGCAAATATGTCTTCCAAATGGACAATGACCACAAGCATACTTCCAAAGTTGTGCCAAAATGGCTTAAGGACTACAAAGTCAAGGTATTGGAGTGGCCATCACAAAGCCCTGACCTCAATCCTATAGAAAATTTGTGGGCAGAACTGAAAAAGCGTGTGCGAGCAAGGAGGCCTACAAACCTGACTCAGTTATACCAGCTTTGTCAGAAGGAATGGGCCAAAATTCACCCAATTCACCGAAACGTTTGACCCAAGTTAAACAATTTAAAGGCAATGCTACCAAATACTAATTGAGTGTATGTAAACTTCTGACCCACTGGGAATTTGATGAAAGAAATAAAAGCTGAAATAAATCACACTCTCTCTACTATTATTCTGACATTTCACATTCTTAAAATAAAGTGGTGATCCTTACTGCCCTACGACAGGGAATTTTTACTGGGATTAAATGTCAGGAATTGTGAAAAACTGAGTTTAAATGTATTTAACTGAGGTGTATGTAAACTTCCGACTTCTACTGTATAATATACACAACTAGCTATGTGTGTGTTCTGTGTTGGTGCAAGTGTGTGTTGATCGTATGCACATGCACCATGCTGCAGCCAGTTGGTAAGCCCTGAAAATATAGCAGCTCCCCCCATATTCCATGGCATCAAAAGTAGGCCAAGCATGTGCAGCCCCACATTCAAAGGCGTCTTTCATGTCACAGCTTGATGCTGCCGCCGATTTCATGGTGAATCTACATGGTGGTAAATCTCTCTCTGCCTTCAGAGGGAATCAGAAGCACTGGCCAAATAGTCATGACAAGACAGAGAGAGCAGGGCTGTACCTCAATAGTCATAACAAAAGAGAGCATGGCTGTATCTCAATAGTTATTACAAGACAGAGAGGGCAGGGCTGTATCTCAATAGTCTAGAGTGGATTCCTCTCCTTGTCTCTTTTCCATCCAGTACTCATGTGAACTACTGGACTCGTGCAAGGAAATATTTGACAGTTTTTTTCAATTGTTTAAGCACAATTTTGAAAACAGGGCCCGGTTTGTCAAAACACTACACACAATTAGCACAACCCTACACCAAAGTTGCACAACACTTCAGATCATTTGCAAAATGGAACACTTGTCAAAACTAAACACGACTTCATAAAAATTATATTTTGTTACCATACGAAACACACACATTTCAATCTTTTTGAGCATTTACACACTGCTGTTGCTAACCTAAAACACTTTTAGCAAGTCTAATTGCCAGTGTTTAGAGTACTGTAAACGAAGTACGCAGAAAGTGCAACTATACAAACACTACACAAGACCAATGCTGCAGACTGAGGAAAACATCATTTATTTCTCTCTATATACCCAAATCAGTCAACATGTCAACATGGAGAATCACAACAGAACATGTCCCAGTTTTCATGCTACTACAGTAGCGTGCATAACACTGTTCGCTCAGCAAACAACAGACAAACGTAAAATACTGTATCCAGTACAGGTTACAATTACAGTAAATAACAACAACAACAACCATAAAAGATTATCTGAAAAAACTGACAATATTGTACAGAAAATACTACAGTAAACATACTATACGTTATCTCTTCTCCTAGCTGGACTGGGCCAGAGAATTTCATCAACATCACAAGCAATATCGTCATTAGCAAGACAACGCAGGAAGTGTCATGTCTTGTTATGTCTGTTCCTGTCCTTTCTCTTCATTCTCTCTCTCTGCTGGTCTTTTTAGGTTACCTTCTCTGTCTCTCATTCTTCAGCTGCTCTACATCTCCTCTAACTAGCTCATTCACTCTTTCACACCTGTTCTCTCTTCCCCCTCTGATTAGGTCTCTATTTCTTTCTCTGTTCCTGCTACTTTCAGTGTCTGATTCTTGTTTGTGTTTTTTGATGCCAGAAGCAAGCTGTCGTCTCGTTTGCTTCCACCTTGTCCTGTCCTGTCGGAGTCTGCCTGGCAGGAGCATCCTGCACTATACTAACGTTCTTTTGTTCCGCTGACAACGTTGGAAGAGGATTTATGCCATTCCTGTATTTTCATTAAAGAACTCTGTTTTCTGTTAAAACCGCTTTTGGGTCTTCACTCAAGTACATAACAGAAGAATCAGACCAAGAACGGACCCAGCGGCTCCGGACCCTTTTCACTCCGCCGTCGAGATCCAGGGAGCGATGCTAGGCAGACACGAGGAGGAATTGTCTGCTGCTCAACATGCCGTTGAGACCCTGGCCGTCCAAGTCTCCGACCTCACAAGACAGGTTCACCAACTCCACCTCGATCCACTTCCAGGGTTTCCGAGTCTCCGGAGCCCAGGATCAACAACCCGCCGTGTTACTCTGGGGAGCCCACTGAGTGCCGCTCATTCCTCACTCAGTGTGATGTGGTGTTCTCTCTCCAGCCCAACACTTACTCCAGGAGCGCAGCCCGCATCGCCTACGTCATTTCTCTCCTTACCGGACGGGCGCGTGAGTGGGGCACGGCAGTCTGGGAGGCGAGGGCTGAGTGTATTAACCAGTATCAGGACTTTAAGGAGGAGATGATACGGGTTTTTGACCGTTCTGTTTTTGGCGAGGAGGCTTCCAGGGCCCTGTCTTCCCTATGTCAGGGGAATAGATCCATAACGGATTATTCTATTGAGTTTCGCACTCTCGCTGCCTCTAGTGACTGGAACGAGCCGGCTTTGCTCGCTCGTTTTCTGGAGGGTCTCCACGTCGAGGTTAAGGATGAGATCCTCTCCCGGGAGGTTCCTTCCAGTCTGGACTCCTTAATAGCTCTCGCTATTCGCATAGAGCGACGGTTTGATCTTCGTCGCCGAGCTCGTGGAAAGGAGCTCACGTTCTCCGTTGCTCCCCTCTCCACATCACTGCCACCTGCCGCATCACTGCCACCCTCCTCCGCCGGCTCGGATGCTGAGCCTATGCAGCTGGGGGTATTCGCATCTCGGCCAAGGAGAGGGAACGGAGAATCACCAATCGCCTCTGTCTCTACTGCGGCTCCGCTGGTCATTTTGTCACCTCATGTCCAGTAAAAGGCCAGAGCTCATCAGTAAGAGGAGGGCTACTGGTGAGCGCAACTACTCAGGCCTCTCCTTCTGGATCACGCACTACCTTTCCGGTCCATCTCCGCTGGCCCGGTTCATCTGCTTCCTGCAGTGCCTTGATAGACTCTGGGGCGGAGGGCTGTTTTATGGACGAGACCTGGGCTCGGGAACATGACATTCCTCTCAGACAGTTAGGGAGCCCAGGGCCTTGTTCGCTTTAGATGGTAGTTCTCTCCCCAAGATTCAGCGTGAGACGCTGCCTTTAACCCTCACTGTCTCTGGTAATCATAGCGAAACCATTTCTTTTTTAATTTTTCGTTCACCTTTTACACCTGTTGTTTTGGGTCATCCCTGGCTAGTGCGCCATAACCCTTCTATTAATTGGTCTAGTAATACTATCCTATCCTGGAATGTTTCTTGTCATGTAACCTGTTTAATGTCTGCTATCCCTCCTGTTTCCTCTGTCTCTTCTTCACAGGAGGAGCCTGGCGATTTGACAGGGGTGCCGGAGGAGTATCACGATCTGCGCACGGTGTTCAGTCGTTCCAAGGCCACTTCTCTCCCTCCACACCGGTCGTATGACTGTAGTATTGATCTCCTTCCGGGAACTACTCCCCCGGGGTAGATTATACTCTCTGTCGGCTCCCGAACGTAAGGCTCTCGAGGATTATTTGTCGGTTTCGCTCGACGCCGGTACCATAGTCTCCTCCTCCTCCCCCGCCGGGCGGGGTTTTTTTTGTTCAGAAGAAGGACGGGTCCCTGCACCCATGCGTGGATTATCGAGGGCTGAATGACATAACAGTTAAGAATCGTTATCCGCTTCCTCTTATGTCTTCAGCCTTCGAGATCCTGCAGGGAGCCAGGTTTTTCACCAAATTGGACCTTCGTAACGCCTACCATCTCGTGCGCATCAGGGAGGGGACGAGTGGAAGACGGCGTTTAACACTCCGTTAGGGCACTTTGAATACCGGGTTCTTCCTTTCGGCCTCGTTAACGCTCCAGCTGTCTTTCAGGCACTAGTTAACGACGTCCTGAGAGACATGCTGAACATTTTTGTTTTCGTTTACATGGACGATATCCTGATTTTTTCACCGTCTCTCTCGATTCATGTTCAGCACGTGCGACGCGTCCTCCAGCGCCTTTTGGAGAACTGTCTTTATGTGAAGGCTGAGAAGTGCACTTTTCATGCCGCCTCTGTCCCTTTTCTCGGTTCCGTTATTTCCGCTGAGGGCATTAAGATGGATCCCGCTAAGGTCCAGGCTGTCATTGATTGGCCCGTTCCTAAGTCACGCGTCGAGCTGCAGCGCTTTCTGGGCTTCGCTAATTTCTACCGTCGTTTCATCCGTAATTTCGGTCAGGTGGCAGCTCCTCTCACAGCCCTTACTTCTGTTAAGACGTGCTTTAAGTGGTCCGTTTCCGCCCAGGGAGCTTTTGATCTTCTTAAGAATCGTTTTACATCCGCACCTATTCTTGTTACACCTGACATCTCTAGACAGTTTGTTGTTGAGGTTGACGCGTCAGAGGTGGGCGTGGGAGCCATTCTTTCTCAGCGCTCTCTCTCTGACGGCAAGGTCCATCCTTGCGCGTTTTTCTCTCATCGCTTATCGCCGTCAGAACGTAACTATGATGTTGGTAATCGCGAACTGCTCGCCATCCGCTTAGCCCTAGGCGAATGGCGACAGTGGTTGGGGGGCGACCGTTCCTTTTGTCGTTTGGACTGACCATAGGAACCTTGAGTACATCCGTTCAGCCAAACGACTTAATGCACGTCAGGCTCGTTGGGCTCTGTTTTTCGCTCGTTTCAAGTTTGTTATTTCTTATCGTCCGGGCTCAAAAAACACCAAACCTGATGCTTTATCTCGTCTCTTCAGTTCTTCTGAGGTCTCCACCGACCCCGATGGGATTCTCCCTGAGGGGCGTGTTGTCGGGTTGACTGTCTGGGGAATTGAGAGGCAGGTAAAGCAAGCACTCGCTCACACTCCGTCGCCGCGAGCTTGTCCTAGGAACCTTCTGTTCGTTCCCGTTCCTACTCGTCCGGCCGTTCTTCAGTGGGCCCACTCTGCCAAGTTAGCCGGCCACCCCGGCGTTCGGGGTACGCTCGCTTCCATTCGCCAGCGTTTCTGGTGGCCCACTCGGGAACGTGACGCGCGTCGATTTGTCGCCGCTTGTTCGGTCTGCGCGCAGACTAAATCTGGGAACTCTCCTCCTGCCGGCCGTCTCAGACCGCTTCCCATTCCCTCTCGGCCGTGGTCTCACATCGCTTTAGATTTTATCACCGGACTGCCTTCATCAGCGGGGAAGACAGTTATTCTTACGGTTGTCGATAGATTCTCTAAGGCGGCTCATTTCATTCCTCTCGATAAGCTCCCTTCTGCTAAGGAGACGGCTCAGATCATTATCGAGAATGTTTTCCGAATTCATGGCCTTCCGTCTGACGTCGTTTCCGACAGAGGCCCGCAGTTCACGTCTCAATTTTGGAGGGAGTTTTGCCGTTTGATTGGGGCTTCCGTCAGTCTCTCGTCCGGCTTTCATCCCCAGTCTAACGGTCAAGCCGAACGGGCCAATCAGACTGTTGGTCGCATTTTACGCAGTCTTTCTTTTCGTAACCCTGCGTCTTGGTCAGAACAGCTCCCTGGGCAGAGTACGCCCACAACTCGCTTCCCTCGTCTGCTACCGGTCTATCCCCTTTTCAGTGTAGCCTCGGGTACCAGCCTCCGTTGTTCTCATCTCAGCTCGCCGAGTCCTGCGTCCCCTCCGCTCAGGCTTTTGTCCAGCGTTGCGAGCGCACCTGGAAGGGGTCAGGTCGGCACTTTGCCGTAATAGGGCGCAGACTGTGAGGGCCGCTAATAAGCGTAGGACCAAGAGTCCTAGATATTGTTGCGGTCAGAGAGTATGGCTCTCCACTCAGAACCTTCCCCTTAAGACAGCTTCTCGCAAGTTGGCCCCGCGGTTCATTGGTCCGTTCCGTATTTCCCAGGTCATTAATCCTGTCGCAGTGCGACTTCTTCTCCACGCTATCTTCGTCGCGTTCACCCGGTCTTCCATGTCTCCTGTGTTAAGCCCGTTCTTCGCGCCCCGCTCGTCCCTCCCCCCATCCTTGTCGAGGGCGCACCCATCTACAGGGTTCGTAAGATTTTGGACATGCGCCCTCGGGGCCGTGGTCATCAGTACCTAGTGGATTGGGAGGGGTACGGTCCTGAGGAGAGGAGTTGGGTTCCCTCTCGGGACGTGCTGGACCGTTCGCTGATCGATGATTTCCTCCGTTGCCGCCAGGTTTCCTCCTCGAGTGCGCCAGGAGGCGCTCGGTGAGTGGGGGGGGGGTACTGTCATGTCTTGTTATGTCTGTTCCTGTCCTTTCTCTTCATTCTCTCTCTCTGCTGGTCTTTTTAGGTTACCTTCTCTGTCTCTCATTCTTCAGCTGCTCTACATCTCCTCTAACTAGCTCATTCACTCTTTCACACCTGTTCTCTCTTCCCCCTCTGATTAGGTCTCTATTTCTTTCTCTGTTCCTGCTACTTTCAGTGTCTGATTCTTGTTTGTGTTTTTTGATGCCAGAAGCAAGCTGTCGTCTCGTTTGCTTCCACCTTGTCCTGTCCTGTCGGAGTCTGCCTGGCAGGAGCATCCTGCACTATACTAACGTTCTTTTGTTCCGCTGACAACGTTGGAAGAGGATTTATGCCATTCCTGTATTTTCATTAAAGAACTCTGTTTTCTGTTAAAACCGCTTTTGGGTCTTCACTCAAGTACATAACAGGAAGAACCGTTTTGAATGTCGAATCAATCCTTGCACAGCTGTGGCGTCGACTTGGTCACAGGCGTCCTTCCTGGCCTGAATGAGGGGTACCTGAGCCCGGGGCTGGAGATCGTAAACCTTCCTGGCCTGAATGAGGGGTACCTGAGCCTGGGGCTGGAGATCGTAAACCTTCCTGGCCTGAATGAGGGGTACCTGAGCCTGGGGCTGGAGATCGTAAACCTTCCTGGCCTGAATGAGGGGTACCTGAGTCTGGGGCTGGAGATCATAAACCTTCCTGGCCTGAATGAGGGGTACCTGAGCCCGGGGCTGGAGATCGTAAACCTTCCTGGCCTGAATGAGGGGTACCTGAGTCTGGGGCTGGAGATCGTAAACCTTCCTGGCCTGAATGAGGGGTACCTGAGCCCGGGGCTGGAGATCGTAAACCTTCCTGGCCTGAATGAGGGGTACCTGGGCCCGGGGCTGGAGATCGTAAACCTTCCTGGCCTGAATGAGGGGTACCTGAGCCCGGGGCTGGAGATCGTAAACCTTCCTGGCCTGAATGAGGGGTACCTGGGCCCGGGGCTGGAGATCGTAAACCTTCCTGGCCTGAATGAGGGGTACCTGAGCCTGGGGCTGGAGATCGTAAACCTTCCTGGCCTGAATGAGGGGTACCTGAGCCCGGGGCTGGAGATCGTAAACCTTCCTGGCCTGAATGAGGGGTATCTGGGCCTGGGGCTGGAGATCGTAAACCTTCCTGGCCTGAATGAGGGGTACCTGAGCCTGGGGCTGGAGATCGTAAACCTTCCTGGCCTGAATGAGGGTACCTGAGCCCGGGGCTGGAGATCGTAAACCTTCCTGGCCTGAATGAGGGGTACCTGAGTCTGGGGCTGGAGATCGTAAACCTTCCTGGCCTGAATGAGGGGTACCTGAGCCCGGGGCTGGAGATCGTAAACCTTCCTGGCCTGAATGAGGGGTACCTGAGTCTGGGGCTGGAGATCGTAAACCTTTCTGGCCTGAATGAGGGGTACCTGAGTCTGGGGCTGGAGATCGTAAACCTTCCTGGCCTGAATGAGGGGTACCTGAGTCTGGGGCTGGAGATCGTAAACCTTCCTGGCCTGAATGAGGGGTACCTGAGCCCGGGGCTGGAGATCGTAAACCTTCCTGGCCTGAATGAGGGGTACCTGAGTCTGGGGCTGGAGATCGTAAACCTTCCTGGCCTGAATGAGGGGTACCTGAGCCCGGGGCTGGAGATCGTAAACCTTCCTGGCCTGAATGAGGGGTACCTGGGCCCGGGGCTGGAGATCGTAAACCTTCCTGGCCTGAATGAGGGGTACCTGAGTCTGGGGCTGGAGATTGTAAACCTTCCTGGCCTGAATGAGGGGTACCTGAGCCTGGGGCTGGAGATCGTAAACCTTCCTGGCCTGAATGAGGGGTACCTGAGCCCGGGGCTGGAGATCGTAAACCTTCCTGGCCTGAATGAGGGGTACCTGAGCCCGGGGCTGGAGATCGTAAACCTTCCTGGCCTGAATGAGGGGTACCTGAGCCCGGGGCTGGAGATCGTAAACCTTCCTGGTCTGAATGAGGGGTACCTGGGGCTGGAGATCGTAAACCTTCCTGGCCTGAATGAGGGGTAC